>NW_026652288.1:25719744-25801985 GCF_009828535.3 Hylobates moloch | reverse complement strand
AAAAAAAAAAAAAAAAAAAAAGAACATCTTTTTATATCTATTAGAGAAATAATCTGAGACTTGGGTTTCCTAAGGATTTGTCCTTCCTAAGCTAAGTTATTTGGTCTAAAGTACCTTTCTCTAAATATCCCTATAGCCAATGTAGTTATGTTCCCCAGCTACCCAAAGTAAATTAACATATATGATCTGTCTTAAATTGGAATCCATTGCACTTTTTGTATCAGTCCCATCCTTATCTGGGTAACTTCTCATCTCCTCAGGTCTCAGTTTATAAGTCGCTCCTCTCACCTCCCAGGCTATGTTAGGTACTTGTTTTATTTATATGTTAACAACTTTGTACGTCGTAACTCTTTTGGTTTTTTTGTTTGTTTTTTTTTGTTTTGTTTTGGAGTGCAGTGGCACGATCTCGGCTCACTGCAAGCTCCACCTCCTGGGTTCACACCATTCTCCTGCCTCAGCCTCCAGAGTAGCTGGGACTACAGGCACCCGCCACCACGCCTGGCTAATCTTTTTTCTTATTTTAATAGAGATGGGGTTTCACCGTGTTAGCCAGGATGGTCTCAATCTCCTGACCTCATGATCTGCCAGCCTCGGCCTCCCAAAGTGCTGGGATTACAAGCATGAGCCCCCGTGCCCGACCCTTCCCAACTCTTAACACTAAGTAGGGGATCATTTATGTTGTTCACACTGCATCCGCAGCCTAGTTCAAAAACACTGATCCCAAGAGTTGTCCCTTGATGTAAAGTTTCACCTCAACAAGTTTCAAAACCTTCATATTATAACTCCCCCTCTTGGACATTCGCAACACACTAAAGCATATAAAAATTGAATAATAAAAATACCTATTTAATGTATTTGTCCACAGAATGTCGTATGCCAAGTAATACTACTAAAAAGTAGAACATGCTTCAGGAAACACAGATTTAAGAGTATATAAATTCTTCTTATCTCTATTCCAAGGAAGAGAAAACTTGTATTTGTCTCCTTTTGCTAAAGAAATACAAAGAGTGGCACAGTGGCACACGCCCGAAGTCCAGCTAACTCAGGTGGCTTAGACGGAAAGACTGCTTGAGGCCAGGAATTTGAGACAAGCCTCCTGGGCAACATAGCAAGACCCTCTCTCTTAAAAAAAAAAAAAAAGGCCGGGTGCGGTGGCTCACGCCTGTAATCCCAGCACTTTGGGAGGCCAAGGCGGGCGGATCATGAGGTCAGGACATCAAGACCATCCGGGCTAACATGGTAAAACCCCGTCTCTACTAAAAATACAAAAAATTAGCCGGGTGCAGTGGCAGACGCCTGTAGTCCCAGTTACTCGGGAGGCTGAGGCAGGAGAATGGCGTGAACCCAGGAGGCAGAGCTTGCAGTGAGCTGAGATAGCGCCACTACACTCCGGCCTGGATGAAAGAGCAAGACTGCGTCTCAAAAAAAAAAAAAAAAGACAGAAAGAAAAGAAATACAGTCTCCATGGGGAATGGCTGATTGGTTCCAGGACCCTACTTCCTTTATCAAAATCCACGCATACTCAAGTCCTGCAGCCAGCCCTGTGAAACAGACACACACAAAGAAGGCCCCACACCACCCTATATTATATGTGAGTGTCAAAATTCGTATTTTCAATCTGCCTTTAGTTGAAAAAAATGTATATTAAGTGGACCTGTGAGTCAGGCATGGTGGCACATGCCTGTAGTCCTAGCTACCAGGAAGGCTGAGATGGGAGAATTACTGGAGCTCAGCTTTTTTTTTTTTTTTTTTTTTTTTTTTGAGAAGGAGTCTCGCTCTTTCACCCAGGCTGGAGTGCAGTGGCGCGATCTCGGCTCACTGCAAGCTCCGCCCCCCAGGGTTCACGCCATTCTCCTGCCTCAGCCTCACGCGTAGCTGGGACTACAGGCGCCCGCCACCTCGCCTGGCTAATTTTTTGTATTTTTAGTAGAGACGGGGTTTCACCGTGTTAGCCAGGATGGTCTCGATCTCCTGACCTCGTGATCCGCCCGCCTCGGCCTCCCAAAGTGCTGGGATTACAGGCGTGAGCCACCGCGCCCGCCCGGCAGAGCTCAGGGTTTTAAGACCAGCCTGGGCAACGTGGTGAGACACCTATCTCAAAAATATTTTTTAATTAAAAAATATTAACAACTGGAAGGGCGCAGTGGCTCATGCCTGTAATCCTAGCACTTTGGGAGGCCAAGACAGGTAGATCACGAAGTCAGGAGTTCAAGACCAGACCAGCCTGACCAAGATGGTGAAACCCTGTCTCTACTAAAAAATACAAAAAAAAATTAGCCGGGCGTGGCGGCATGCACCTGTAGTCCCAGCTACTCAGGAGGCTGAGGCAGAAGAATCACTTAAACCAGGGAGGTGGAGATTGCAGTGAGCCAAGATGGCGCCACTGCACTCCAGCCTGGGCGACAGAGCAAAACTCCGTCTCAAAAAAAAAAATAGTAATAACAACTCTACCTGTGTAGTTCAAACCCGCATTGTTCAAGGGTCAACTGTAATTGTAAGGAAAGGTATTAAAGCTCAATTCAGTTTTTAAAAAGTAACAGTTTTGAGTTTATAATTTACATATCATAAAATTCACCCTGTAAAAATATACAATTCAGTGTTTTTCAGTTATTTACGAGACAGTTCAACTATCACCACTACTAACTTTAGAATATTTTTATCACTCCCCTATAAACCTGTACTCATAGCAATCACTCTTTTCTCTCCAAACATAACCCCCAGCACCTGGCAATCATGAATCTACTTTCTTTCTCTATGTTTTTGTCAATTTGGGGCATTTTATTTAAAGGGAATCATGTAAGGCCTTTTATCTCTGGCTTCTTGCATAAGGTTTTCAAGGTTCACCCACACTGTACCACGTATCAGTACTTCATGCCTTTTAATGGCAGAGTGATACTCCATTATATGAATATACACATTTTATTTATCCATTCATCAGTTGGTGGATGTTTGGGTTGTTTCTATTTTTTTGGCTATTGTGAATAATGCTGCTATAAATACTTGTGTACACCTTTTGTGGATATGTATTGTTAATTCTCTTGGGTAAATACCTAGGAGTAGAACTGTTGGTCATAAGGTAACTGTATGTTTAACCATTTTGAGAACTGCCAAAATATCTTCCAAACCAGCTGCATCATTCTACAATTCTACCAGCAATATATGAGGGTTATAATTTCTCTACATCTTTGTGAACACTTGTTAAGAGTCTGTCCTCTTTTCTTCCATTCTGTGGGTTGGCTTTTTACTTTCTAAATGGTAGAACCTTCAAAGCACAAAGGTTTTAAATTTGATGTAGCCCAATTTATCCATTTCTTTTCTTTTGCCGCTTCATGGCTTTAGATCTTACGTGTAGGTCCATCATCCTTTTTGTTTTTTTTTTTTTCTTTTTTTAAGACTGAGTCTCACTCTGTTGCCCAGGCTGGAGTGTAGTAATGCAATCATCGTTCACTGCAGCCTCGACCTCCTGGGCTCAAGTGATCCCACCTCAGCCTCCCAGATAGCTGGAACTACAGGTGCATGCCACCAACCCTAACTAATTTTTTTTTTTTTTTTTGTATATTTTTGTAGAGATGGGGTTTCACCATGTTGCCCAGGCTGGTCTCAAACTCCTGGGCTCCAGCGACCTACCCACCTTGGCCTCCCAAAGTGTCGGGATTACAGGTGGGGGCCACCATACCCAACCTTCATGATCCATTTTGAGTTAACTTTTCTGTATGGTATGAAGTAAGTGTCTAACTTTCATTCTTCCACACGAGGATAGCCAGTTTTCCCAGCACCATTTGTTGGAAAGACTATTCTTTTGCCCACTGAATTGTCTAGCCATCTTGTTAAAACTCAACTGACCATATACGTAAGAGTTTATTTTTAGACTCTCAATACTATTCAATTAATCTTTATGACTATCCTTATGTCAGTATCACAATGTTTTGATTATTGTGGCTTTGCGGTTAAGTTTTAAAACCAGAAAGCGTAAGTCTTACAACTTTGTACTTCCTTTTCAAGATTATTTTGGCTACTCTGGGTCCCTTGCCTGTCTATATTAGTTTTAGGGTCAATCTGTCAATTTCCACGAGGGGAATTTTTAAAAAAGCAATTGGGATTTTGATAGGGATTGCACTATATCTGTAGATCACTTTGGGTAGTAATGCCATCTTAATATTGTCTTCCAATTCACAAATACTGGCTAATTATTTAGATCTTTAATTTCTTTCAACAATATTTTGTGGTTTTCTGTGTACAAGTCTTACACTCTTTTGGTTAAATTTACTCCTAAGTATTTTTTCCCTTTTGGTATTATTACAAATGGAATTTTATTCTCAATGTAATTTTTAGGTTATTGCTAGTGTACAGAAATAAAGCTGATTTTTGTATGTTGATCTCATTTCTTGTAACCTTGCTGAACTTGTTTATTAGTTCTAAGAGATTTCTGGATATATGTTTGTGGGTTCTTAAGGATTTTCTATATAAAATATTCTACTATTTATAAATAGTTGTTTCACTCTGGATGGCTCTTTTTTTTTTTTTTTTTTTTAGCTCTGGCTGGAATCTCAGCATAATGTTGAACAGAAGTGGCCAGAGCAGATATTCTTGCCATGTTCTTGATTCTTGATGTTAGGGGACAGGTATGATAATAGCTGTGGTATTTTTATAGATGTCACTTACAGGATTAAGGAAGTTCTTTGCTATTCCTAGTTTGTTGACTTTTTTTTTGAGACAGAGTCTTGCTCTGTCACCCAGGCTGGAGCGCAATGGCATGATCTCGGCTTACTGCAACCTCCACCTCCTGGGTTCAAGCGATTCTCCTGCCTCAGCCTTCCGAGTAGCTGGGGTTACAGGTGTTTGCCATCACACCTGGCTGATTTTTGTATTTTTAGTAGAGATGAGGTTTCACCATGTTGGCCAGGCTGGTCTCGAACTCCTGACCTCAGGTGATCCACTCACCTCGGCCTCCCAAAGTGCTGGGATTTACTGGTGTGAGCCACTGCACCCGGCCGACTGTTTTAATCATAAAAGAATGTTGGATTTTGTCAAATGTTTTTTCTGTGTGAACTGAGATAACTGTATGGTTTTGTCCTTTATTAATATGGCATATTACATTGACAGGTTCTGACCCTTGCATTCCTGGGTTAAGTTCCTCTTGATTATGTTATATAATCCTTTAATACATCAGAGACACAAGATTTTCTTTTTCTTTCTTTTTGAGACGGAGTTGCACTCTGCTGCCCAGGATGGAGTACAGTGGTGCAATCTTGGCTCACCGCAGCCTCCTCCACCTCCTGGGTTCAAGTGATTCTCCTGCCTCGGCCTCCTGAGTAGCTGAGACTACAGGTGCCCACCATCACACCCAGCTAATTTTTTGTGTTTTTCATAGAGACAGGGATTCACCATGTCGACCAGACTGGTTTGGAACTCCTGACTTCAGGTGATCTGCCTGCCTCTGCCTCCCAAAGTGCTGGGATTACAGGCATGAGCCACTACGCCTGGCCAAGATTTTCTTTTTAAATAACTTTACTTCTTTTCTTTTTCAGAGACAGAGACTCACTCTGTCACCCAGGCTGAAGCACAGTGGTATGATAATAGCTCACTGCAGCCTTGAATTCTTGGGCTCAAGCAATCTTTCTGCCTCAGCCTCCCAAGTAACTGGGACCACAGGTGTGCACCACTACACCCACAATTTTCCTTTTTTATACCTAGGTTTTATGTTTCTCAGTTTATCTTGGGAAACAAACCATCCAGTCTACCATGTCAGATGTTTAAGTCTGTGGTGTAATAAAAACATATATTAGGTCTTTGTTCCCAGTTCCTGTCACTGACCTCCCAATTTCCTGAGTGACAGGGTTGCCTTTTGTTATTCATAACAAGATTCTTTTGACTATAATGAGTTTATGCTAATGAGGTGACTGATGACAAGGCTCCTATCTAGCTTCAGAATGGAGGCTGGTCTCCAGAGGAACCAACCAAGTGATAAGAGGATTGGAACTTTCAGTCCCACTTCCTGACCTCCTAGGAGGGGAAGGGAGACAGACATTACACTCAATCACCAGAAGTCAATGATTTAATCAATTATGCCTAAGTGATGGAACTTCAATTCAAAAATCTGAAAAACTGAGGGTAAGGAATATTCCAATTTGGTGAACACATCAAGGTGCTGGGAGAGGTGGCATATCCGGAGACGGTATGGAAGCTCTGGAGCCCTGCCCCCACTCCCCGCATATGCCTCTCTTCCATTTGGCTGTTCCTGAATTGTATACTTTATAATAAAACTGTAATCCTAAGTATAGCATTTTCCTAAGTTCTATGACTCACTCTAGCAAATGATCACATGGAGTGGCATTGCTGGCATCCCCAAAATCTATAGCCAGCTTGGACAGAAGACAGAAATGTGGGTAAGCCTGGGGACCCAGGACTTGCAAATGGTGTCTCAAGTGAGGGCAATTTTGTAGGAATGAGTCCTTAAACTTGTGGAGTCTGATACTAATTCAGGGTAGTCAGTGTCAGAATAGGATTGAATAGCAGGACACCAGTTCATGTGGTAGAATCAGAGAATTGGTGGTTGCTGGAAACGCACTGCAAAATCTCTAAACTGCTCTTACTACAGACTACTTACCTGAAAAATAAAATAAGGAAATCAAAATAAAGCTTTTTTGTTTTAAGATTTGTGTATTTTTTTTTTTTTTTGAGACGGAGTTTCGCCCTCGTTGCCCAGGCTGGAGTACAATGGTGTGTGATCTCAGCTCACTGCAACCTCCACCTCCTGGGTTCAAGCGATTCTCCTGCCTCAGCCTCCCAAGTAGCTGGTATTACAGGCATGTGCCACCACACCCAGCTAAGTTTGTATTTTTAGTAGAGACGGGGTTTCTCCATGTTGCTCGGCTGGTCTCGAACTCCTGACCTCAGGTGATCCACCCGCCTCGGCCTCCCAGAGTGCTGGGATTACAAGCGTGAGCCACCGCACCCAGCCAAGATCCGTGTAACTTTAAATAATTATTAAAAAATAATAAGCTTCTCCCAAAGATTTATTGTAGCAACAAAAAAGTGGTAATGAGCCCTTAGGATTCCTACCATTAGGGGTATTATCTTGGGTCTAATATTGGCTTAAGACTTGGTCTTTGTGTATCTGGCCAAAATTTGCTTCAAAGAGTTACTCTTAACAAAACTCAAAGCCTAGAAGGTAGCAATAAGGCATGAAAAACAACTCTTAACAAGAAGCCACCTATGCTGTAGCAAAGAAACAGACATGCTTTGATACATAATTTTAACTTATAAAAAGTAACATCAGGCTGGATGTGGTGGCTCACACCTGCAATCCTAGCACTTCAGGAGGCCAAGGTGGGCAAGATCACTTGAGGCCAGAAGTTCAAGACCAGCCTGGCCAACATGGTGAGACCCCGTCTCTACTACAGATACAAAAATTAGCAGGGTGTGGTGGTGCACACCTGTAATTCCAGCTACTCAAGACACTGAGACACTAGAATCACTTGAACCCAGAAAGCAGAGATTGCAGTGAGCCAAGATCGTGCCACTGCACTCCAGCCTGGGTGATGAAGTGAGACTCTATCTCAAAAAAACCCAAAATACAGAAAAAAACCAACATTTTCACATGCAATGCAACTATTTTCTTAGTTAGGTTTTTACTATATTAGTATTCCATATATTTCAAAACGCGCAGAAGCAATATTATATTTCTATAACATGAAAAATAAAGTTTTAAAAAATTACTACTGGACATTTCATTCATTCATTCAATAAAAATTTATTAAGAAAAAATTCATTTCCAGAAAGTCATTGTAAAACCACTGATAGCTTCTATTTGGGGTCACCCGTAAGATGGCTACACAGAGTTTTGGAGTAATTTACTAATTGTCTTGAATGGGGCTCTAGATAGACTGTCCAAAAACTTAAGAAAAAGTTAGCAAATAACAACATTAACTTTTTTTTTTTTGGAGACGGAGTCTTGCTCTGTTGCCCAGGCTGGAGTGCAGTGGCGCAATCTTGGCTCATTGCAACCTCTACCTCCCAGGTTCAAGAGATTCTCCTGCCTTGGACTCTCGAGTAGCTGGGACGACAGGTGCACGTCACCATGCCCAGCTAATTTGTAATTTTTAGTAGTGACGGGGTTTCACCATGTTGGCCACGCTGGTCTTGAGCTCCTGACCTCAGGTGATCCTCCCGCCTCAGCCTCCCAAAGTGCTGGGATTACAGGCATGAGCCACCATGCCCAGCCAACATTAACTTTTAGAAAATAGAAATACTTCAATAATAATGACTTCAACAGTACATTATATCTTGAAGATCACTTGGAATATTTATTCTTCCTAACCAAGCACACAAATGTGTGTTCATGAAGGGTTTATACAAGTTCTAGGTCTTACCTCATCTATGTTTCTAAGCCATTTGCTGATGTTTTCAAAACTTTTACCATTGGTGATGTCATATACTAGCATGATACCCATTGCGCCTCTGTAGTAGGAGGTTGTGATGGTGTGAAATCGCTCCTGGCCTGCTGTATCCCTGAAATAAACAGCCAATAATTTCTATTAAGCATTTTGATATTACTACATTTCACATAAAGGACAAAACAAGAATAGTTTTTCCTAAGTATATATAAAAACTTTTTAGTTGAAGGAAATTAATCACCTACCCATGCTGGAAGAAAATCTGAAAGGGAAAACAGTAGGAAGTGACACATAAAATCAAGGTTATTGAATAAGCACTAGCAAACACCATAAAAACTCTTAACATTTCATTTTATTTAATAATTTAGTTCCATAATGTAACACAAAAGCAGGTAGGATTTTTTAGAACATTAGAGAACTATACCACAGTACAGTCACATTTACATTTAGAATCATTAACCAAAAGTTGTAAAGATAACCTCACTTATAAATAATAAGACAGAAATGTAAATAGTAGTATTTTCCATTATTTAATGCTTAAAGCCAAAGGTGTGAGATGTATTTTGCTCCTGTAACTATGCCCTCTCATTTGTATCATCATTTTGCTCTTTTATGGATCATCTCATCAGCTTACAAACATGTTTTAGTATCTTTTTTAAAAAAGCAAAAATAAGGTCGGGTGCAGTGGCTCACACCTGTAATCCCAGCACTTCGGGAGGCTGAGGCGTGTAGATCACTTAAGGTCAGGAGTTCAAGACACCTGGCCAACATGGTGAAACCACATCTCTACTAAAAATACAAAAATTGGCCATGCGTGATGGCACATGCCTGTAATCCCACCTGCTCGGGAGGCTGAGGTAAGAGAACTGCTTGAACCTGGGAGGCACAGGTTGCAGTGAGCCGAGATGGTGCCACTGCACTCCAGCTTGGGTGACAGAGTGAGACTCCGTCTCAAAATAAATAAATAAAAATAAAGCAAAAAACCCCAATCTCAACCCTACATCTCTCCAACTATCCCTGCTCCTCTTTAGAGTTAATATTTTTTTAAACTTTTATTTTGAAATAATTACAGCCTTACAGGAAGTTACAAAACTGTGCAGAGAGGTCCTGGGTACCTTTCACCCAGCTTTTCCTAATGATAATATCTTATATTACTGCAGCATAATAGCAAAACCAGAAAACAGACATTGGATACAGTCTACAGACCTTATTAAGATTTCAGGGTTTTTTTTTACATGCACTTATTTGTGTATGTGTGTATATATAGTTCTCTACAATTTATTATATGTACAGATTTGTGTAACTACCACAAGATAAAGAACTATTACATCACCTCTTTACTCCCCATAGTCCCTAAACTCTGATCAATAATCTGTTTTCTATGTTTATATTTTTTTCATTTCCAGAATGTTATGTAATTGGAATCATGTAGTATGCTACCTTTTGAAATTGGCATTTAACACTTCTTTCACCATAACGCTCTTGAAGTCCTCTCCAAGTTTTTGTACATAATCCTGGTCTGTCCCATTTCATTGCTGAGTAGCATTCTATGGTATGTCTGTATCACAATTTGTTTAATCATTCACCCATGGAAGGACATTCAGGGTTGTTTCCAGTTTTTGGCTATAACGAAGTTCGAAGAATATTCATTTACAGGTTTCTATGTGGACATATCTTTTCATTTCTTTGAAATAAATGCCCAGGAATGTTATTTATGGATAATATAGTAAGTGTATAACGATAAGATACTGGCAAACTTTTTCCAGAGTGGCTCTATCACTTGACATTTGCACTAGCAACATATAAAAGATCCAGTTTCTCTGCATCCTCACCAGCATTTGATGCTGTCACTATTTTTTATTTCTGTAGTTCTAAGAGGGCATATAACAATATTTCATCATCACATTAATCTGTATTTCTCTGTGGCTAAGATGGTGAACATTTTTTCATGTGTTTATTTGCCATCCACACATCCTCTTTGGTGAAATGTCTATTTTTTTTTTTTTTTTTTTCCATTTTTTTATTGGTTTGTTTTTTTTTTTTTTTTTTTTTTTTTTTTTTTTTTTTTTTTTTTTTTTTTGAGATGGAGTTTCGATCTTGCTGCCCAGGCTGGAGTGCAATGGCACAGTCTCGGCTCACTGCAACCTCTGCCTCCTGGGTTCAAGTGATTCTCCTGCCTCAGCCTCCCAAGTAGCTGGGATTACAGGCGCCCACCACCACGCCCAGCCAACTGTTGTATTTTTAGTAGAGATGGGGTTTCACCATGTTGTCCAGGCTCGTCTCGAACTCCTGACCTCAGGTGATCAGCCCGCCTTGGCCTCCCAAAGTGCTGGGATTACAGGCGTGAGCCACTGCGGCTGGCCTGGATTGTCAGTTTTTTGTCTTTTTACTGTTGACTTTTGAAAGTTCTTTTTATACAGAAGTCCTTTGTCAGATACACTGGCTTGTAAATATTTTCTCCAAGTCTGTAGCTAGTCTTTTCATTCCCTTGACAGGGTATTTTGTAGAGAGGAAGCTTTTAATTTTGTGAAAGTCTAATTAAGTTACTGATTGTTTTTTTCTTTTACAGATCATGTGTTTAGTGTTATGTCTAAGAATTCTTCACCTAGTCTTGTTTTTTTTTTTTTGGAAACAGGGTGTCGCTCTGTCTCCCAGGCTGGAGTGTAGTGGCATGATCTCGGCTCACTGCAACCTCCACCTCCCAGGTTCAAGAGATTCTCCTGCCTCAGCCTCTGGAATAGCTCAGATTACAGGCACGTGCCACCACGTCCAGCTAATTTTTATATTTTTAGTAGAGATGGGGTTTCACCATGTTGGCCAGGCTGGTCTCGAACTCCTGGCCTCAGATGATCTGCCCGCTTCAGCCTCCCAAAGTGCTGGGGTTATGGGCGTGAGCCACCGCACCCGGCCTCTTCACGTAGTCTTACGTTCCAAAGATTTTCTCCTGTATTTTCTTCTAAAAGCCTTATGAGTTTTTTTCTTTTTTTGAGACAGTCTTGCTCTGTCGCCCAGGCTGGAGTGCAGTGGTGTGATCTCGGCTCATTGCAACCTCTGCCTTGCGAGTTCAACAGATTCTCCGGCCTCAGCCTCCCGAAGAGCTGGGACTATAGGCGTGCACCACCACACTGGACAATTTTTGTATTTCTAGTACAGACAGGGTTTCGCCATGTTGGCCAGGCTGATCTCAAACTCCTGACCTCAGATGATCCACCTGCCTCAGCCTCTGAAAGTGCTGGGGTTGTAGGCGTGAGCCACCGTGCCTGGCCACCTTATGGTTTTATTAAACCGATGGTACATTTTGAGTTAATTTCAAATAGGACATTTCTATGAATGTCCTATGGCTCAAGCACCATTTGCTGGAAATGTCGAAGTAATAACCTTCCTCCATTGAATTGCTTTTGTACCTTTGTCAAAAATCTGCAGGCCACACCACAGTTCAATCTGTGTCTGGGTTCTTTATTCTGTTGCAATCTCCTATGTGTCTAGGCCTCCTCCATTACCATTGGATTACTGTGGCTAAATAAAAAGTTTTACAACCAGGTAGATTGATTCTTCCCACTTATTTTACTTTGTCAAAATTGTTTTAGCTATCCTAGCCTTCCCATATAAATACTAGGATAAGCTTGTCTATATTTACATAAAAATTTTCCCAGCAAATTTCTTTAAATAGAGTTTTCTCTAGTTGCTGTTTTCCCACTTTCAGTCCTTAACTGATTCTAATAGGATTGCTATTACTGATTACTCTACCAAAACTCCTTTTCAGAAGGTCTCAAATAACCTGGATGCCAAATCCAATAGCTATTTCCTTTTCATATATCATCCACCTCTTAATGACAGGGATATGGTTTTTTTTTTGTTTTGTTTTGTTTTTTTGAGACGGAGTCTCGCTCTGTCACCCAGGCTGGAGTGCAGTGGCGCGATCTCGGCTCACTGCAAGCTCCGCCTCCCGGATTCATGCCATTCTCCTGCCTCAGCCTCTCCGAGTAGCTGGGACAACAGGCGCCCGCGACCATGCCCGGCTAATTTTTTGTATTTTTAGTAGAGACGGGGTTTCACCGTGGTCTCGATCTCCTGACCTCGTGATCCGCCCGCCTCGGCCTCCCAAAGTGCTGGGATTACAAGCGTGAGCCACCGTGCCCAGCCGACAGGGATATGTTCTGAGAAATGCATCATTAGACTATGTCATCATTGTGCACACATCATAGAGTGTACTTATACAAACCTAAATGATTAGAGCCTACAACACACCTGCACTATGTGGTATAGCATATTGCTCCCAGGCTACAAACCTGTAGAGTATGTGACTACACTGAATACAGTAGACAACTGTAACACAATAAGTATTTGTGTATCTAAATATGTCTAAACATAGAAAAGGTACAGTAAAAATGTATTACAATATTGATAGGACAACCATTGTGTATGCAGTCACTGACTAAAATATCATTATGCACTGCATGACTGCATCTTAATCACTAAGTAGGATTCTACACAGTTGACTGCATTCTCTTTTTTCTTTTTTTTTTTTTCTGAGACAGAGTCTCACAGAGTGCAGTGGCACAATCTCGGCATACTGCATCCTCCACCTCCCGGGTTCAAGTGATTCGCCTGCCTCATCCTCCCAACTAGCTGGGATTACAGGTGTGTGCCACCACGCTCAGCTAATTTTAATATTTTTAGTAGAGATGGGGTTTCACTGTGTTGGCCAGGCTGGTCTCAAACTCCTGACCTCAGGTGATCCGCCTGCCTCGGCCTCCCAAAGTGCTGAGATTACAGGTGTGAGCCATTGCACCCAGCCGACTGCATTCTCTTCTTGTAACACTTCATTCTCATGACTCCTTGGATAAGTTTCTGGTCTTCATTCTAAGTCACTGGCTGCTTGTTCACAATACCTTTTGTTGGCATTCTAAGATTCAGAGATGATGGACTGCCGTTCTCCACACATCAGCCAGAGTGATCTTCTTTAAACGTATGTTTGATCATATTATTCTGCTTAAAATTTCTAATATTGTCATTGGGGGAAAAAAACAGGCTTTCCAACAAATGGTACTGGAACAACTGAATATATCCATGCAAAAGAAGGAAGTTGGACCTCTACCCCATAACATATATAAAAATTACCTCAAAACAGCAGGGCGCGGTGGCTCATGCCTGTAATCCCAGGACTTTGGGAGGCTGAGGCGGGTGGATCATGAGGTCAGGAGATTGAGATCATCCTGGCTAATACAGTGAAACCCCATCTCTAATAAAAATACAAAAAATTAGCCAGGCATGGTGGCGGGCGCCTGTAGTCCCAGCTACTCAGGAGGCTGAGGCAGGAGAATGGCATGAACCTGGGAGGCGGAGCTTGCAGTGAGCCGAGATAGCGCCACTGCACTTCAGCCTGGGCGACAGAGCAAGACTCCATCTCAAAAAAAAAAAAAAAAAAAATTTCCTCAAAACAGATCAAGACCTAAATCCAGGAGCTGAACTATAAAAACTCTTAGAAGAAACTATAGGGTTCATCTTCAAATCTTGGATTTGACAACTGTTTCTTAAATATGTCACCAAAGCATAAACAACAAAAGAAAAAACAGGTAAATGAGACAAGTAAATTAAAAACTTGTATTTCAGTGAACAATACAAGGTGAAAAGACAACCCACAGACTGGAAGAAACTATTTGCGAACTTGTGTATCTGATATGGGACTTGTCTGTGCAGAATACACAAAGAACTTACAACTCAACAATAAAAGGACAAATGACCAAACTTAAAAATCAGCAAAAGATCTAAACAGGCATTTATCCAAGAAAGATACACAAATGGCCAATAAACACTTAAGATGCTCAACATCCTTAGTCATTAGTGAAATGCAAATAAAAACCACAATGAGATACCAACCTAGCTCCCCACCACCACAGGATGGCTATAACCCAAACGACAATAATATACGTTAGTGAGGATGTAGAGAAATTGGGACCCTCATACCCTGTTGGTGACAATGTAAAATGATGCAGCCATGTTAGAAAACAGTCAGGCAGTTCCTCAAAATGTTCAACATGGAGCTACCATATGATCCAACAATTCTAGGTATATAACCAAAAGAAATGAAAACTTGTATGTCCACACAAAAACGTAGACGTGAATGTTCACAGCAACATTATTCATAATAGCCAAAAAGTAGAAACAACTGAAAGGTCCATTACTAATGAACGGATAAATAAAATGTGGTATATCCATACAATGGAGTATTATTCAGCCATCAAAAAAGAAATGATTCACGTACAACACAGACAGACCCTGATAACCTCATGCTAAGTGAAAGAAACTAGTCACAAAAGACCATATATTATATGATTCCATCTATTTGAAAAGTCCACATAAAGAAATTTTATACAGACAAAGTTGATCAGTGGTTTCCCTGGCGAGGGGATTGGGAGGATGAAGAGTGACAGGTACGGGGTTTCCTTGTAGGGGAGATAAAAATGTTCTAAAATGGTAATGATGGTTGTGCAAATTTGTACCTATACTAAAAACTATTAAATTGTTTTAAATGGGTATATAGTATGGTATGTGAATTATGTATAAAAAAAGTCATTACAAAACAAACCAAAAATATGACTAGGCTTTCCAAAAAAATAAAAGTAAAAACAGAAAACTTCCAATAAAAACTCATTATAACCAGAATCAATTCCAAATTCTTTATTCTGGGGATTACAAAGCCTCACAGTAGTTTAAACCTTTCTCCAGCCCCTCTCATTTTGAGGTACTCTTTTCCCTAATCACTAGAAACCATTTTTAAATTCGTTAAGTTTGTTCCTACTAAGAGCTTCTGCAAGATCTGTTCCCACTACCTGCATATGACTGGATTCTCAATCTTTTCATATCTTAAATGCACTTAGCATGTTCACATATCTGCCATCTATTCATTTATCCATCAATCCAAATATTAACTGAATGTCTACTATAGGTTGGGCATTATGCAAGAATATACACAGAACACGGGTTTGGGGTCAGGCTTAAGTTTATCCTCAGGTTCTACCCCTCCCAGCTTAGTGACCTTGAATGTACTTAACTTCCTTGGACCTTTGTAGTAGTTGTTGTTGTTTTCACTTATAAACAATAAGGAGGATAACGAACAATAAGAAATATTTTCCATAAAAATACGCAAAGCTGCAATAATGTCACCATGAGACTCAAAATTTCATTCTATGTTTTTAAGATGTCCTAACAATGCTCTACGTCAAGACCATCTTTGCAGATAGATGCTCTATGGTATTAAGAGCTCTCAAGATAATATTTATATCTGTGCTTATGCAGTACTCAAAGCTCCTTCACAAGGAAAACCCTGGCTTTGCCTGTAGCCTATTTTTATATAAGTAAAATAAAATGGTTTTTAGCTAAGTGAAAGACTTGGACTTTTTAATCTTCAGAAAATCACAGCCTGGCCAGGCATGGTGGCTCACGCCTGTAATCCCAGCACTTTGGTGAGGCCAAGGCGGGCAGATCACGAGGTCAGGAGATCGAGACCATCCTGGCTAACACGGTGAAACCCCCATCTCTACTAAAAATACAAAAAATTAGCCGGGTGTGATGACAGGCACCTGTAGTCCCAGCTACTCGGGAGGCTGAGGCAGGAGAATGGCATGAACTCGAGAGGCAGAGCTTGCAGTGAGCCGAGATAGCGCCACTGCACTCCAGCCTGGGTGACAGAGCAAGACTCTGTCTCAAAAAAGAAAAAGAAAAAGAAAAAAAAAATTACAGTCCTGTCACTTGCTCATTTCATCTCAAAGTATACAGATCTGCCCTTGAAAATAAGATAATATCCCATTCTTTCATTCTACCAGTATTATTAAGTACTACACACTAGACATTATTCCAGGCACAAAAGATAAAGCTGTAAATGAAATAAAAATTCCTGCCTTAACAAAGTTTATATTCTATTGAAGATGGACAACACATAAAACATTATGGAATGTCAGAGGATTGTCAAGTGTTAAGGAAACAAAAAGCAGAGCAAGAAAAGAGATTAAGCCTTCTCAGAGAAAATACCAAATGACAGATCCTGCCACTACTATGGGAGGGCCTGAAGGCGTCAGGGGCCCTGGACTGGGAGGCTTCTGGAGTGGTGACTGGGCCAGGGTTGCCACTGAGGCCTAGGAGCTCAAGGAGGCAAGGACAAGGACAAGGAATAGCTCCCTGTCACCAAGGTGGGTCACCTGTTCAAAGACATGACAATCAAGTTCCTGGAGGAAATCTCTCTCTTCTCCCCGCCCATCAAAGAGTCTGAGATTGTTCACTTTTTCCTAAGGATGTCCTCAAAGATGAGGTTTTGAAGATTATGCCCATGCAAAAAGAGACCTGTGCTGGCCAGTGGACCAGGTTCAAGGGATTTGTCACAGTCAGGGACAAGAGTCACATCAGTCTGTGTGTTAGGTGTTCCAAGGAAGTAGTCCCTGCCATCTGCAGGGCCACCATACACTGGCCAACCTCTCCATTTCCCATGTGCAGTGAAGCTACCTGGGGAACAAGATCAGTAAGACCCACAGTCCCTTGCAAGGTAACCACTGCAGCTCTGTGCTGCCGGCCTCATCCCAGTCCCTAGAAGCAGTGTCCGTCCCTGTGCCCAAAAGCTGCTGCTGATGGCCCCTATCAATGACTGCCACACCTCCACCAGGAGCTACACTGCTACCCTAGGCACCTTTGCCAAGGTCACCTTTAATGCTATCTTCAAGACCTACAGCTATCTCATCCCCAACACCTCAAGAAAGACAACATGTTCAATGAGTCTCCCTATCAGGAATTCACTGACCATCTTGTAAGACCCACACCGGAGTCTCCATGAAGAAGACCCAGGCTCCAGCTGTGGCTGCTATGTAGTGCTTTTATACAAGAAAAATATAGTGAATTAATTAGGACTCTGAAAAGGGAGAGGGTCCAGCCTGAGCAACATGGTAAAAAGTATAGTAAGATCTAGACTTACCCCACTAAAATATAAGCTTTTGCAGGCAGGGCTCCTATCTGTCCCATTTATGCTTATATTCCTACCACCAACACCTGGCAAATAGGTACTCAACAAACATTTATTGACTAAATGACTTTGGTTGCTTACTGTTCGTATTTCACTTCTCATCTTAAACATCACCTCTGTAGAGAGGACCTCCCTGATCATTCTAT
The DNA here is from genome assembly GCF_009828535.3 of Hylobates moloch. Classification (NCBI taxonomy): domain Eukaryota; kingdom Metazoa; phylum Chordata; class Mammalia; order Primates; family Hylobatidae; genus Hylobates; species Hylobates moloch. Next base: position 25,784,433 of record NW_026652288.1, on the reverse strand, counting down.
CTAGATCACTTCTTCCCTCATCCTTACCCCATTCTCCATCGCTTTACCCTATTCACCTTGCTAGCATTTATCACAATTTGTGATTTATTTATTTACTTGTTTGTTCCTGTCCCTATGGGTGTGAGCTCTGACAGGGCAGGTGTCAGGTTGTCTACTTTTGAAAAAAAAAAAAATTATTGAATGAAGAGAAACATAATTTAAGTTCATGGTATTTTGGGTATAGACAAATTGTGTATCACTGAAGAAATCCAGGTCTTCTTAAAATAAAATGCAACATGAGAAATTTGACATCTTAATTTATAAGGTAAATAATAACTTCATTATGTTACCAAAAAACACAGAGTTATGAAATTTGGGGTCTCTGCTTTGCAGAGCAGATTGATATGCCTCTGGCCTGTTCTGGTTTTGTCAGTGCCCAGACCAAAAATAACTGTCACAATAACAGCCAGAGTACACAGCTTCCCCAACCCCAAGTGTGGTACTAACAATTAAGGAAATATACCTTTTTAATTCCTAGAAACATATCACTTCTTTTTTATAATGTCAGTGGGAAAAGTAGGATTTTACAGCAATTATTGGCTGTCTATTTATTACTTTAAGTAAGGAAAATTCTATTGCCATTGTCCTGTAATTTCAGAAACTTGGTCTTAGTAGACTGTCAAGGAATAATTCTTTAATAGCAGAGGATAAGAGAGTAGTTTTGAAAGCAGGCTTAGAAACCTGTATTATGGTGACATAAAAAGATACTGTGAACATTTGTACAATGTTTAATTGTCCCTTCAGATATTTAACACCTCCTTTTGCTTATTGGATTTGACCTGCTGGACTGGATTAGACTTGGGCATATGTGTGTATGCAAAACTAAAAATAATGTCACCAATAAACAAGCAGCTGTGGCTATTTTTAGGCCTGGGCAACAGATCATCAGTAAGCCTAGAAATAGTGAGGCAAGGACCCTGTTCCCTGGTTTGAAATAAACTACTGATTGCCTTAACAACTGGTAGGGGCTGGTATAATCAGAGTCCGGGCAGGACCCAGGACAGGACCCAGGAAAAGGATAATTTAAAATCAAGGAGCTAGGTCATTCTGTGGGGTAGATACAGTCATGTTGAAAAGTATAAAAGTTTGAAATACATAAATGAAAATGGGATCTAGAATGTTAAAAAAAACTGACCAGGCGCAGTGGCTCACGCCTGTAATCCCAGCACTTTGGGAGGCCGAGGCGGGCGGATCACGAGTTCAGGAGATCGAGACCATCCTGGCTAACATAGTGAAATGCCATCTCTACTAAAAATACAAAAAAAAAATTAGCCAGGCGTGGTGGCGGGTGCCTATAGAACTAGCTACTCGGGAGGCTGAGGCAGGAGAATGGTGTGAACCTGGGAGGTGGAGCTTGCAGTGAGCCGAGATAGTGTCACTGCACTCCAGCCTGGGCGACAGAGCGAGACTCCATCTCAAAAAAAAAAAGAAACAAAAAACAGAAATACAGTGACAGAAAGCACAGTGGCTGCCTGGGGACCAGGGGTATCGAGGAAGAAGGATTACAAAAGATCACAAAAAGGAAACTTTTGAGGTGACAAATATGTTCATTATCTTGACTGTGGTGATTGTTTTACAGGTTTATACATATGTCAAAACTTATCAAATTGTACACTTTGTGCACTTATTCTATATCAATTATACCTCAATAAAGCTGTTTTCTCAAAAGGAGTAACAGATTTCACAGGGTCCTTGTTAGTAATTAATGGGTTAATATACAGAATACACATAAAACATAATATTTACTGGAAAATATTGCCATTATAATTCTAAATTCTATGATTCAGACAAATACAAATTAAAAGAATTGTTTGTACTTCTTCAGGCAAACCTAACACAAACTAATAAAAATAGTGCCCATAAAAAGTTAAAAACATATTAAAGAAAACAAATATTTTCACAATGCATTTCACTAAAAACTTTGCATATATTATTTCATGTAATCCTTATAACAATCCATTGAGATGGGTGTTACTATCCCCCTTTACATATGAAGATAAAAAGCCTAATAATGAGTATATAACTTGCCTCAGTTCATACAGTAAGTAGAAAAGATTATTAGAGCTCATGGACTTAAGTCCATGCAATGGTTTTTACTGCACAAAAAGGTCACCTGACTGCCTGCTTTAAAAAGGAAAGTCTCACAGAATCTAAACCTGTGACAAAAAAGAATTTCACTGTGAAACCTTAAGGAACCTGGCATTCTGCTACTACATAAAGTAAATTAGCATCACTTACCATATCTGTAGCTTGATCTTCTTCCCTTGTAATTCAACTGTTTTGATCTTGAAGTCTATTCCTACAATGCAGAAAAAAAGGTAAACTGTAACTGTGGCTTTACATTTGGCTATACTAAAATTAATCACGGCAAAAACGCTCACACCTTTTAAACTTGTCTGTGTTTGTTTGATTCCAGATATTCACCAAGTATGCAACACTGAGCAAATGTATCCAATTTTAAACCTGAGTAATACAAGATTCAGGACAGGAGGAAAAATAGATACAGAAAGACCAAATTTTGGGCTGGGCATGGTGGTTCACGCCTCTAATCCCAGCACTTTTGAGAGGCTGAGGCAGGCAGATGGCATACGCCCAGGAGTTCAAGACCAGACTGGGCACATGGTGAAACCCTGTTTCTACTAAAAATACAAAAATAATAAAAACATAAAAAATTAGCCGGGCATAGTGGCACACGACTGTAGTCCCAGCTGTTCAGGAGGCTGAGGTGGAAGAATCCCTTGAACCCAAGAGGCAGAGGTTGCAGTGAGCCTTTAATTGCACCACTGCACTTGAGCCTGGGCAACAGAACAAGACCATGTCTCAAAAAAAAAAAAAGAAAGAAAAAGAAAAAAGAAAAAGAAGAAAGAGTGAGTTTTTACAAATTAGGATATAAGAAAGAAAAATTTAAAATATCTAATATTCTAACACATACGAATAAAAAGGTTCCTTGTGGGGGAAAAATACTGCCTTTGCTAAGTTGCAGAACAAAGGAAAACTACCAAGGATAGAGGGTCATTTCATAATGATAAAGCAGTCTATTCTTTAGGAAGGGATAAAAATACAAATGTTTAGCATGAAGCAAAAATTAATAGAACTGCAAAGAGAAATACATAAACCTACAATTATAGTTGGAGACTTCAACATCCCTTCCCTCAAAACCAGATTTTTTTAAGTAGGCAGAAAAATCAATAATGATACAGAAGACTTAAACCACACTATATTAACCAATTTGACATAACTGACATATACAGAAATCTCCATCTAACAGCAACAGAATACATACCATTTTCAAGTACAGACTGAGTATGTATCAAGAGAAAACATAAGGGTCGTAAAAGAAGTTTCAACACATTTAACAGTATTGAAGTTGCCAGGCACGGTGCTCACGCCTGTAATCCCAGCACTTTGAGAGGCCAAGGCAGGCAGATCACCTGAGGTCAGGAGTAGAGACCAGTCTGGCTAATGTGGTGAAACCCCATCTCTACTAAAAATACAAAAATACCATGCCCGGGTGTGGTAGGGCATGCTTGCAATCCCAGCTACTCGGGAGGCTGACGCAGAAGAATCACTTGAATCCGGGAGGCGGAGGATGCAGTGAGCTGAGATCGCGCCACTGCAGTCCAGCCTGGGCGACAGAGCGAGACTCCATCTCAAAAACAAAGAAAAGAGTATTGAGGTCATACAAAGTATGTTTTCGTTTTCTGTTTTTTTTTTTTGTTTGTTTTTTTTTTTTGTGAGACAAGGTCTTGCTCTGTCACCCAGGCTAGAGTGCAGTGGCATGATCTTAGCTCACTGTAACCTCCACTTTCCGGCTTAAGTGATCCTCTTACCTCAGCCTTCCAAGTAGCTAAGACCACAGGCACAAGCCACCATGTCTAGCTAAGTTTTGTATCTTTTTGTAGGATGGAGTCTTGCCATGTTGCCCAGGCTGGTCTTAAATGCTCAAACTGACCCACCGGCCTTGGCCTCCCAAGGTGCTAGGATTACAGGCGTGAGCCACCGCACCCAGCCCAAAGTATGTTTTCTACCTGCAACAAAACTGAACTGGAAATCAATAACAGAAACACATCTGGGAAAACTCCCAAATATTTGGAAATTCATGGTCAAAAAAGAAATTATAGTGAAAATTAGAAAATTTCTGAAATGAATTAAAATGAGAACATAGTATCAAAATTTGTAGGATACAGCTAAAGCAGTGTTTCAGGGAGAAGTTCATAGTATTATATTAGTATTCATAGTTCACATTAGGAAATAAAACTGTAACAAAATTCAAGCATTGTTTCAGAAGGGGTCAAATACCAAAATAGGTTAAGTCAGTAATTCTTAAAGTATTTTCCAAAGATCAAAAAAGCCAAGTTTTCAAAAGTAGTCCCCTACAGGGCTTACTTGACAGAGTAGAAAAGAAGTTACTAGAAAAGAAAAAGGTACCTTCAAAACAAAGTCAATCCAGAAAAAGGCATAAGCTGCAAACTAAACATTACTAGAAGATCCATCCGTCCGTCCATCCATCCATCCATCCATCCACCCACCCACCCACCCATTATGGCAAGGACGCCACAAAAATACTCTGGCATACATCCTTACACTTTCTACATGAGAATTCTGAAGCTGCTCTGTGACTGTATCATGTTATGAATGACAGCAATAGTCCATTTGACTTGAAGGCAATAAGCGGAGTAAAAAGATAGTAAAAAGCAAAGTGAAAAACAAGGCTAACTTCTGTTTATAAAAGGAATATTAAGTAAATTTGCAGACGAATTTGAGTTATCCAATCCCAGCAATAGGGCAGTCCCAATAAACTGAAACTTACTTCACTACAAAACATCCAGAAATGTTTCATATATCAAGCACACTGGCCATAAATTTCTCCAAGAGAAATTGCTATACACCAGAAATAAAGATGTAACTGAAAACCAGAGCAGATAAATAGGCGTTACTTGCACTTTGGCAGTGGCAGGGCTGTGGAGAACAAAACCAAAGAGGTTGCTTTTTGTTTTGTTTTTTGGAGACAGGCTGTTGCTCTGTCGCCCAGGATGGAGTGCAGTGTCAGTCATGGCTCATGCAGCCTCAACCTCCTGGGCTCAGGTCATCCTCCCACCTCAGCCTCCTGAGTAGCTGGGACTACAGGTATGTGCCACCCTGCCCAGCTAATTCTTGTATTTTTTGTAGAAACGACATCCCACTATGTTGCCCAGGCTGGTGCTCCAACTCCTGGGCTCAAGTGATCCTCTTGCCACAGCCTTCCAAGATGCCAGGATTACGGGCGTGAGCCACTGCGTCCAACCTGAGCTTGCTTTTTTTTTGAGACAAAGTCTCGCTCTGTCGCCCAGGCTGGAGTGCAGTTGCGCTATCGCGGCTCACTGCAAGCTCTGCCTCCCGGGTTCATGCCATTCTCCTGCCTCAGCCTCCCGACTATCTGGGACTACAGGCGCCCACCACCACGCCCGGCTAATTTTTTGTATTTTTAGTAGAGACGGGGTTTCACCGTGGTCTCGATCTCCTGACCTCGTGATCCGCCCGCCTCGGCCTCCCAAAGTGCTGGGATTACAAGTGTGAGCCACCGCGCCCGGCCCAAAACTCTATTTAATACTAGCTTACAATACAAAATTAAGAAACATTAAACACTACATAAAACTTACCCATTTTGAGTAAGTTAACAAAGACAATTGAACCCCCAAATTTTCAGATACAATAATTACTTAACATGATTAAAATTACTAAGGGGGGCCGGGCACAGTGGCTCACGCCCGTTATCCCAGCACCTTGGGTGGCTGAGGCAGGGGTATTACTTGAAGTCAAGAGTTCAAGACTAGCCTGGCCAATGTGGTGAAACTCCGTCTCTACTAAAAATACAAAAATTAGCCAGGCATGGTGGCACGTGCCTGTAATCCCAGCTGCTCAGGAGGCTGAGGCACGAGAATCGCTTGAACCCGGGAGGCACAGGCTGCAGTGAGCTGAGATCGCACCACTGCACTCCAGCCTGGGCAACAGTGCAAAGCTATGTCTCAAAAAAATACATAATAAATAAATACGGCCAGGCGCGGTGGCTCACGCCTGTAATCTCAGCATGTTCAGAGGCTGAGGCGGGAGGGTCACTTGAGGTCAGGAGTTTGAGACCAGCCTAGCCAACATGGTGAAACTCCATCTCTATTAAAAATATAAAAATTAGCCAGGCGTGGTGGTGGGCGCCTGTAATCCCAGCTACTTGGGAGGCTGAGACAGAGGAATTGCTTGAACCCGGGAGGTGGAGGTTGCAGTGAGTCAAGACCGTGCCACTGCACTCCAGCCTGGGTGACAAGAATGAAACTCTGTCTCAAACACATAAAATGAAGTGAAAAAATGAGATGAAATGAAATCGATAAAATAAGGGGGCTTTTTTTTTTTTTTTAAAGTAAGGAAAAAGGCTGAGTGTGGTGGCTCATGCCTATAATCCTAGCACTTTGACAGGCCAAGGTAAGAGGATCGCTTGAGTCCAGGAGTTTAAGACCAGCCTGAGCAACATGGCAAAACCTCATCTCTACAAAAAAATTAGCCAGGCATGGTGATGCACACCTGCAGTCCCAGCTACTTGGGAGGCTGTGGTGGGAGGATCATCTGAGTCCAGGATATTGAGGTTGCAGTGAGCTGTGATCATGCCACTGCACTCCAGCCTGAGCAACACAGTAATACCCCACTCAAAATAAATAATAAACATGAGAAAAACAAAAACAAGGTAGTAAATTTTTCATAAAGCTTGACTTTAAAAGCTGTCCTTTCATTGAGATTACAGCCAGAGTAAGTTTTTGAAAATGACAAGTTGATTTGTTTTCTCTATGATTTCAGGATAAAATTGTGAAAATGCCTCTTAGTATCAAAGTCTTCAGTCTACATGACATCCCTGTTCATCATGTTTTCTCATGTCTCTCGTTTAGCATATGCTACTTCCTAAATCCTCTCCTCACCCCAGTTTTCTTTTCCTGGTAAACTTCATTTATCTTTCAAGATTCAGTTTTGCTCCTGTGGAACAAACACAAGAGAGGTATCTATGCAAGCCTCAACTGACAGTGAACATTTAATGAAGCAATCTGTCTAAAACACATAAACAGACCTAAAGGTAAATCAAACTTCAGAAAAAAATATGTGCTGCAATCTTAAATATATATATACATGAGATAATTAAAACCTGTTATGTGTTTCTAAAGAATATTGGTTTGATCCGTATTGCTGACATCATCTTTCCATGGCAGATGGATGATAGTATATACCAATAATTAAAACTTCAAATAAAGACTTCACAAATTTTTCCAGGGAAAGAATTATTTTTGGTCCAAATATTCTGGGGATCCAGGGAAGAAAAAAGAAAACAAAGTCCTTGCCCATAAACTTCTGCAAAGAGGTCCTGGGGTAGGGAAATGCTCACCATATAAAAGAAACAGTATCATTCAGTGAGTTTCATGCCCGTACCTTAGCTCTACTCTGCATCTCATTTTTCATAACTAACCTCTCACCAAGAAATGGTTTAACAACAACCTTCAACAAAACCTGTTATCCCCAGAATCTACAATAATGCCCCATCCCTTCAAACTCTTGGGTTTACCTTATTGCTCCCCTCTTAATTTGAGCCAGTCTGCTTTTTAATCAGTCAAAATCTTTCAGCTTGCCCCATTAAGTTTCTCATACACAATCAAAAGAAAAAAGGGCCATTTACCCACCATTTAATCTAACCGTATTTCTACAGCCCATATTATGTTTTCCTTAAGAATTTCTCAGAAAATCATCCTAAAATGACCCAGCCGTCTAGACTAAGTCTGAACATGACCAACAACTTCAGCTAGGTATACAATTTATTAATTAATCTTAATGACAAGTGTGACAACTGATACTATTTCAGGAAACTTGCCTGAAGAAAGATGAAATAAGGATACAATCTGAAAGCTCTAAACCCCTTGGGATGGAAACTAGGCATCACTGGAAAGTGTCTAAGAATTTGGGCTGTTTTCAGGTACCTACTTAATCTAACTGGTCAAGATAGAAGCCTCATTTTGGACTCCTTGAGTTTCCCTCACATTTCTTCTAGTCAATAATCACAACTACTAGGTTCTATTACTAAACCTTTTAAATTTGGAGGTTAAGGATCCTTCCTCACTGAGTTTCCTCTCCATTTCACTTTTTGTTTTTATCAAACTTCTTGAAAGTTACCTATATGTGCTGTCTCTAGTTTTTTCTCCTCTCACCTCTTGAATCCTTTCCAAACAGGCTTTGTTGTTATTATTAACCACCCCAACACACACACACACACACACACACACACACACACACACAGCTCTCACTATGATCAATTATCTCCATGTTCCCAAATCCAATGATCATTCCTAAGTCCTCATCTGATCTTTTTCTTTTCTTTTTTTTTTTTCCAAGACACAGTCTCACTCTTTCATCCAGGCTGGAGTGGAGTGGCACCATCTCAGCTCACTGCAACCTCTGCCTTCCAAGTTCAAGCAATTCTCCTGCCTCAGCTTCCCGAGAAGCTGGGACTACAGGCATGCACCACTACACATGGCTAACTTCTGTATTTTTAGTAAAGTCAGGGTTTCACCATGTTGGCCAGGCTGGTCTCGAACTCCTGACCTCAGGCGATCCACTCACCTTGGCCTCCCAAAGTTCTGGGATTTACAGGCATGAGCCACCACGCCCAGTCCTCATCTGATTTTACTAGCTGTAGATGTGAAGGAATTCTTCCCTCTTTTCTGCACGAAAACGCCTGACTTTCCTACCTTTCTACCCACTCATCAATCTTCATTGCTGGTTTCTCCTCATCTCTCTGACCCCTAAAAATTGAAGTGGACTTCTCTTTTCTATCTTGACACATTCCCTAGTTTCATGGTTTTAAATTCCATACACACTGATGATCTCTCACCTCAACTCTCCCCTGAACTCCAAACCCAAGATACCCAACTGCTTATTAGTTATCTCCATATCCCATCTCTCACAAAGACTAAAAGGAAAACTCTTTAAATCCATAAATAAGGCCCTACATATTCTCCCACCTCCCCCTTTCTACCCTGCCCTCAACATTTTCTACATCATCTCACTCTGATCTAGCTAACTGTATTGACTTCCTTTTTGTTGCTCTATGCACAAGACAGCCAGGTTCGCCTCTCACTACCTTTCCATTAAGGTACTATTCCCCTAACCTCTGACTACCTTTCTCGTCCATCGTGGCTCTTTCCCCTAGCTACCCTAAGTTGCAATATTTCTCTATGTCCCCCACCCATTGTCTATTAATACACATCTAACCTTCTTCCTGACTTTTAAACTTTAACGTGTCCTTATTTCTGTTATTATCGGTCTCTCATTGCCAAAATGTGAGACCCAAAAGGGTAGTAGAGATTTTTATCTGTTTTGAGTTAAATTTCCCAGACCTAGAACAATACTTGACGTTTAGCAGGCAATCCAAGAAATATCTGTCGAATAAACAGATAAATGATGTTTTCTGGAGAAATTAAAGAGTCCCTGAGAAAAATGTTTCACCCTTAAGTTGAAACATCACTTGACAAGCCCCACCCTTTTCTACTCTGCTTTCAATCAGCTTTTTAGCGCCTCACGCCAAAGGTTCCAATGAGATACCACAACTTCTTTTTTTGGGGGGAAGACCAGGCTTGGGTGCAGTGGCATGATGTCGGCTCACTGCAACCTCCACCTCTCAGGTTCAAGCCATTCTCCTGCTACAGCGCCCGGAGCAGCTGGGACTACAGGCGTGTGCCACCACACCCAGTTAACTTTTGTATTTTTAGTAGAGAGGAGGTTTCACCATGTTGGGGAGGCTGGTCTTGAACTCCTGGCGTTATGTGATCCGCCCTCCTTGGCGTCCCAAAGTGCTGGGATTACAAACATGAGCCACTGCGTCTGGCCAGATATCAAAACAATTAAGGAAAAAAAAAAGTTAACAGAGGCAATGTGAGACATAATAAATTAGAAAAGCAAGCCAAGAGGTCTGACATCTAACAGAAGTTTGAAAAAAGAGAAAGTGACATATAGAAAATAATCAAAAAAAATGAGGCAAGAAAACAGAACTAAAGAATCTACTTCTAGGCCGGACGCGGTGGCTCACGCTTGTAATCCCAGCACTTTGGGAGGCCAAGGCGGGTGGATCACGAGGTCAGGAGATCGAGACCATCCTGGCTAACACGGTGAAACCCCATCTCTACTAAAAATACAAAAAATTCTCCAGGCGTGGTGGCGGGCACCTGTAGTCCCAACTACTCCGGAGGCTGAGGCAGGAGAATGGCGTGAGCCCGGGAGGCGGAGCTTGCAGCGAGCCGAGATCGCAACACTGCACTCCAGCCTGGGTGACAGAGCGAGACTCAGTCTCAAAAAAAAAAAAAGAATCTACTTCTAAACTGAAAAACTCACCAAGAACCTAGCATAATGAACAATGAGCATAAAACTCACACCAAAGTACATCACAATGAAATTTCAAAATACCAGAAATAGTTTATAAAAGCATGCACAGAAACAAACTAAGCCACATTAAAAGATCAACTCTCCACTTCTCAATAACACTAAAATCCAGAAGACAAAAGGACAGTATCTTTTAAAAATACTCTCAACCTATATCCAGCCAAAACCAAATGAAAGGCATTCCCAGACATGGAAGATCTCAAAATATTTAGCTCCCATGCATCCTTTCTAAGATAGCACTAAGAAATTGCTTTACCAAACCAACAAAGAGGAAGACATGAAATCCATTCAACAGTGTGAAGTAAAGGGTAGACAAAATTGCCTAGAGAGCAACCAGTTCAGAACAGAAAAGTTCCAGGGGGGATGTTTCTGGGAGTGGGAAGGAGGAAACAGTATTAGAATTTATATGAAAAACAAAAGGATCTGACAATTCTAAATGAGACAAAGAAGAGACAGTGCCTTGAAATCTAGGCAAATGTAACAACGAACTGTAAACTACAATAAAAACAAAAAGTTGTCCGAAAAAGAAAATGCAATTATAATACACTATTTGGCTTAGCAGTTAACCAAAATATTTGTTATTACTAATCGAAATGATTAAGGAAGAGGTGCCAGGAATATCTGGTGGTGTAAGAGTTTTAAATTCTCATCTTCCATAACAAGAAGAGTGTTTCTAAGACTAGGTTTTTTTAAAGTTTAGAAACATATGACTAGAGAATATGAAGTTGAATAACAGAAGAAAAAGCCTAAAAATGTTTGGGAAAGGTAAGGCATAGGTGCTTATGGGGCAAGGATTTGTTGTTGTAGTTGCTGCTTCACTGTCACAGCCCTGAAGTAATATGACTTCTAAAAATCTGTACCTATTAATAGAAATAAAAATTAGGCTAACAGAGAAGGAGGTATGTTTACAAATACATTCTCTCCACTGCTTAACCACTTCAATTCAATCCATCACTCATTCTCTTTTTTTTTTTTTTTTTTTTTTGAGACAGAGTCTCACTCTGTCGCCCAGGCTGGAGTGCAGTGGCGCAATCTCCGCTCACTCCAACCTCCGCCTCCTGGGTTCAAGCGATTCTCCTGCCTCAGCCTCCTGAGTAGCTGGGATTACAGGCACCCACCACCATGCCCAGCTAATTTTTGTTTCTAGTAAAGACAGGGTTTCACCATTTTGGCCAGGCAGGTCTTGAACTCCTGACCTCAAGTGATCCACCCACACTGGCCTCCCAAAGTGCTAGGATTACAGGCATAAGCCATCATGCCCGGCCTCAATCATCACTCTCTACAAATAAATATATTTCTGAGCATGGCCCCAAGCCACCTCTCCAGTCTTATTCCCTCCAGTCTTTCTCCTGTAGTCACATTCAAACACAACTTTCATAGCGCTAAACTTTTTTCAAGTAAATATCATGGTTTCATTAGTGTGTACTTTCCACCCCCCCCGCCCCCGCCACCATATATACCCACATGCAAACACCTAAGAAAAACGGAAGATAAGCCGGGCGTGGTGGTTCATGCCTGTAATCCCAGCACTTTGGGAGGCCCAGGTGGGCGGATCACATGGTCAGGGGTTTGAGATCAGTCTTGCCAACAAGGTGAAATCCCGTGTCTACTAAAAATACAAAAATTAGCTCGGTACGATGGCGGGCGCCTGTAATCCCAGCCACTCAGGAGGCTGAGACAGGATAATCACTTGAGAATCACTTGAACCCGGGAGGTGGAGGTTGCAGTGAGCCGAGATCGCACCACTGCACTCCAGCCTGGGCGACAGAGCAAGACTCGCAAGACTCCATCGGGAGGGGGGCAGGTTAAACTAAAGATAAACAGAGTGGAAAAGCTTATAAAATTCAGAGATGAGAGGAAAGTCAATAGCTCAGCTAATAAGAGATGCTAGAAAAACCTACCACCCTCTGAAATTCTGTCAGAAGAAATAGACTCTCCTGCAACATTATCATTTGCTAAATTAGCACAAAAATCACAGGGTTTGATCCAAACAGTGATTCCTTTTTTGGTTTTGCTTATGTAAAAACACACTAAAGGAAATTCTCACTTTTTACAGATTCCTAGGGCCCAGCTCAAGAGTATTTCAATTTTTAGCTGCTCAAGAGAAAAACAGTATCAGCCACCATATTTGCCTTAATGATGTTGCAGAAACACCATCCAGTGGCAACAGGAGTAACTGCAACCTCTAGCCACTCAGTTTTCCAGAGCTTGGCTTCTGATGACTTATCAATACACAGTAATTAATGCAGGCAGAAATAACCAACCAAATAACCAAACCATCATTTACAGCTAAACGATCAAGTTCTGGGGTTTTTAACAAGTGAAAATCAAGTGTTTTCCACCTACCTGGAAAGGAAATAATCATACACCTATATCGTTTGAATGCCACTTAGGCGTTGGATTTCAAGACCAGGTTCTAGTCTTAGCTTTGTTACTAACAGTATACATTTTGGAAAGGTCATTTTCCAATATGGGTATTTGTTTCTTTATCTGTATGCAGATGTGAAAATGTAGAATGTGAAAGTTTCCTCTAAAGATCCTTTTGTGTAATAACAGCGTAGTTAACATTTTACAATGTGCCTGGCACTGTTAGAAGATCTTTGCATGGATTAACTCATTAAAACCTCAGGATAATCCTAGTTCATAGTATTATTTCCTTTCTGCAAATGAAGAATAAAATAAAAAGTAACAGCAGCAAGGCTGGGCACGGTGGCTCACACCTGTAATCCCAGCACTTTGGAAGACCGAGGCGGGCAGATCACTTGAGGTCAGGAGTTCGAGACCAACCTGGTCAACTGGTGAAACCCTGTCTCTACTAAAAATACAAAAATTAACTGGGCATGGTGGCAGGCGCCTGTAATCCCAGCTACCAGGGAGGCTGAGGCAGGAGAATCACTTGATCCCGGAAGGCAGAGGTTGCGGTGAGCCAAGATTGCGCCATTGCACTCCAGCCTGGGCAACAAGAGCGAAAGTCCATCATAATAATAATAGTAATAGTAACAACAACAACAACAGCAGCAGCAGCAGCAGCAATAACAGCAGTAATACTAATATTTACTAGATAATTACTAAGAGTGCTAAACATTTCACATATACTGTCTCACTATTCATAAAAATCCTGAGATAGTACCAATATGCCTATTTTATAAAACAGGGAGTTCAAGTTGCAGGATTAACAGGTGGCAGAACCAGGATTCAGTACCATGTCTGATTCATACCATGCATGCTTTTAATCTACACTAAGTTCTGTTCATTTTTATTTTTTGAGGTAAAATTCACAGTAAACTGACCATTTTAAAGTGAACAAAAAAAAGAAGAAAAAAAATAAAGAGAACAATTCATAATGTTGTGTAACCACCACCTCTATCTAGTTGCAAAATGTTTTCATCACCTCAAAATGATCCCATACCCATTCAGCAGCTTCCCATTCTCCCCTCCAGTCCCTGGAAACCACTAATCTGTATTCTGTCTCAATGGATTTACCTATTTTGGATACTTCATGAAATAGAAGCAAACAACATGTAAGCTTTTGTGTCTGGCTTCTTTCACTTAGCATGTTTAAGGTCCGTCCATATTATGCAGTATGTATTAGTATACCGTTTTTATGACTGAATAATACTCCACTGTATGCGTACACCGTAATTTGTGTATCCAATCATCTCCTGATGGAAATCTAAATTGTTTCCACCTTTTGGCTTTTATGAATAGAGCTGTTATGAATATGCATATACATGTATTTGAGTATCTGTTTTCAATTCTTTTGGGCATATACAACAGGTGGAACTGCTGAGTCATATGGGAAATCTAAGTTTAACTTTTTAAGGAATTGCCATGGTGGCTGTGCCATTTTATATTAACATGAGCAACGTATAAGGGCTCCAATTTCTCCACGTCCTCAATCATACTTGTTACTTTCCTTTTGTGTTTTTAAATAGCCATCCTAGTGGGTAGGAAATGATACCTCACTGTGGTTTTTTATGTGCATTTCTTTAATGACTAATGATGTTGAGAACTTTCCATGTGTTTGTTGATCACTTGTATGTCTTTGAAATCCACTCAAGTCCTTTGCCCATTTTTTATGAGAAGGAGTTTCGCTCTTGTTGCCAGGCTGGAGTACAATGGTGTAAGCTCGGCTCACCGCAGCCTCAGCCTCCCAAGTAGCTCGGATTAAAGGCAATTGCCACCAGACTCGGTTAATTTTTTTTGCATTTTTAGTAGAGATGGGGTTTCGTCATGTTGGACAGGCTGGTCTTGAACTCCTGGCCTCAGGTCATCCACCCTCCTCAGCCTCCCAAAGTGCTGGGATTACAGGCGTGAGCTACCACATCGGGCCCGTTTGCCCACTTTTTTTTTTTTTTTTTTTTTGGGCCGGGCATGGTGGCTCACGCTTGTAATCCCAGCACTTTGGGAGGCCGAGGCCGGCGGATCATTGGAGACAGTTTCGCTCTTGTTGCCCAGGCTGGAGTGCAATGGCGTGATCTCAGCTCACCAAAACTTCTGCCTCCTGGATTCAAGCGATTCTCCTGTCTCAGCCTCCCAAGTAGCTGGGATTAGACATGCGCCACCATGCCCGGCTAATTTTTTTGTATTTTTAGTAGAGACAGGGTTTCTCCATGTTGGTCAGGCTGGTCTCGAACTCTTGACCTCAGGTGATCCACTCGTCTCAGTCTCCCAAAGTGCTGGGATTACAGGTGTGAGCCACTGCGCCCAGTCTCTTTACATATTTTGGAATCTTAATCTTGATCAGATACATGACTTGCAAATGTTTTCTTCCATTCTGTCTTTTCACTTCTTTTCTTTTTTTAGAGCTGGAGTGCAAGTTTATTAAAAAGCTTTAGAGCAGGAACAAAGGGAAGGAAAATACACTTGGAAGACGGTCAAGTTGGTGACTTGAAAGTGCTGTCTTTTCACATAACTTTTTTTTTTTTTTTTGAGACAGTCTTGCTCTGCCGCCCAGGCTGGAGTGCAGTGGTGCAATCTCAGCTCACCGCAACCTCTGCCTCCCAGATCAAGCGATTCTCCTGCCTCAACCTCCCGAGGAGCCAGAATTACAGGCGCGCGTCACCACACCCGGCTAATTTTTTTTATTTTTAGTAGAGATGGGGTTTTACCATGTTGGCCAGGCTGGTCTCAAACTCCTGCCCTCAAGTGATCCACCCGCCTCTGCCTCCCAAAGTGCTGGGATTACAGGCGTGAGTCACCGCGCCCAGCCTGTTGTTTCACTTTAATATGCCGTTTGATGCACAAGAGTTCATCTTGATGAAGTCCAATTATTTTATCCATTACTCCTTTTGCCACATGCCGTAGCTCCACTCATTTTGATTTCTGAAATGGATTGAGATGGAAGAAGTTCCTTGATACTGAAAAATTCTGGGTTACAGAATCAAAGCTAAATTGAACTTTTGCCAACTACAACCAAGAGACTAGTTGTAACTGGGGATAATACAAGCATTTCTAGCACAATGCAATATACACATTCCTAAATAACCCTTTAGTTCTGCAAATCACAAATTAAAAATAATCAGGCTTATAAGAAGAGTTAGGTTTGAGGTAGTTACTCATAAGCAACTTTGTCCAGAAAACTAAAAATACTAGCACTATTAAAAATACACGAATTCTTAATAAAGAAGCAACCATAATAAGTATCAAATTTTGCCCTTAAAAAAGATGAAGGTAACTTGATGAAAAGGGATATAAGGACTGAAATTGCAGAACTATGAAAGAAGGGGTAAAATGTAGCAAAATTACACAGAACCTTATAAACTTCCCTTGGCCAAACTGTACCAATGGCAAGGCTGAGGGATGAATTCCATGTGCACACTTTTGTATTCCTCTGGGACATACTGCTGCAATCAACCGTAATAATGTACTTGGTGTACCATGTACCAAAAACATGTACCATGTACCAAAAACATAATACACTAGGGAAAAGCACATATGACCCAACATGATTTTCTCATTATTGCGATATCATTCACTTTTTAACAATTGGCAATAAGCTAATTCACATTATACTAACATGAGTTTCAGTAGGGTAAACCACACTTACTACACACTTGGCAATGAATAAGGCAAAGTCCTTCTGTTGGGGGAACTTATGAAAGGGGATTACCCATTCCCCCCAATTTCAAATCTCTGATGTTAGTAATAATAAATCCTATGAACAAGAACAGGAGGAAGAGCTATCTTATATGAGGTGGTCAAGGAATGACTCACTGAGAGATAAGGGCCGGGCGCGGTGGCTCACGCCTGTAATCCCAGCACTTTGGGAGGCCGAGGTGGGCGGATCACGAGGTCAGGAGATCGAGACCATCCTGGTGAACACAGTGAAACCCCGTCTCTACTAAAAATACAAAAAATTAGCCGGGCGTGGTGATGGGCGCCTGTAGTCCCAGCTACTCGGGAGGCTGAGGCAGGAGAATGGCGTGAACCCGGGAGGCGGGGCTTGCAGTGAGCCGAGATAGCACCACTGCACTCTGGCCTGGGCGACAGAGCAAGACTCCATCTCAAAAAAAAAAAAAAATGAATTCAGATATTATCCTTGAAGGCCATCAAATCCTCAGAATCAAAGACTTGTTGATTAACTGTTTCAAATTTATTAGTGCATAATGCTTATCCCCCACATAATGTCATGACAACTTGTCCCTTGGTCATGATTATTCTGTATTAGAAAAAACATAACCATTTTAAATTCCTGCTGATTTGTTTACCTCCTTCCTTCTCCCCTTCTAGCTTTCAGTTCAGGGTTTACGTTTTCCTTTTAAAAAATTTTGTAAAACCTTTCAAGCAAACTGTTCTTGAGCTTTTTTTTTTTTTTTTATCAGAAAGACAAAACATCTGCTTAAACAAGTTAAACCTATGCTTATCCATTCAAGACCCCTCCAGTTAAAGCACAAAAACAGTTCACTCCAACAAAGAAGAGGGAGGAGGTGGGTGGAAAGTATCTTCAAATAGTATCAGGCAATACATGACTTAATGGAGGAGATAAGGACTGTTCTCCCTATTGGAGAAAGAAAGAATAGCTCTACTTTTGGTACTAAAGAATTTAGGGTACAATGATTTGCTAAGAAAGTATGACTGGGAAAAAAAGAGACAGAAAGGTATCAGGAAAAATTGAACACAATGTTCTCCAATTCCTTACCAATATTTTACCTTCGACTTATCTCACCTTGGCATCTTTTGTATTTTGCTCTCCAGGAAGCCTGTCCAGTCTCTCCAAGAGCTACCAATTAATCTCATTCTCTACTCCCAAGAAATGTGAGAGAAGAACTTCAACCTTTCCCAAGTTTTCATCCCTCCCAAAAGTCCTTGGCTTTTATTACTGTTTTTGTTTTATTAACATTTATAGTACTTACTACATGCCAGACATGTTCCAAGCATTTTACAAGTATTTACTTATTCGATCCTCATAACAGCTCTTAGAGTGTTACAGATGAGAAAAACGAAGGCAGAAGGAAGTTAAGTAACTTATTCAGGCACACGAGGCTAATAAGTGACATGAGTTCGACTCCAGATCCCATGCTCTTAACTATGAACGCTCCTTCTCTCTTTTTTTTAACATTTAAAGGCCGGGCGCAGTGGCTCACGCCTGTAATCCCAGCACTTTGGGAGACCAAGGCGGGTGGATCACCTGAGGTCAGGAGTTTGAGACTAGCCTGGTTAACATGGTGAAACCCCATCTCTACTAAAAATACAAAAGTTAGCTGGGCGTGGTGGCAGATGCCTGTAATCCCAGCTACTCAGGAGGCTGAGGCAGGAGAATTGCTTGAACACAGGAGGCAGAGGTTGCAGTGAGCCAAGATCATGCCATTGCACTCCAGCCTGAGTGACAAGAGTGAAACTCCATTTCAAAAAAATAAAAAATTAAAATTAAAAAAATAAAATACTTTAAAAGTATACTTCTCACCATTTCTAGGCCCTCAATTCCACAATCACTTGCTTCCAATCCCAGCTATACAATTTGATTAGAGATAAGCAGTTGAAAATATTTTAAGTCATCTCTAATTTGCCCTCATTCCACCATTTATAATCTAGACAGTTCTCAAATCTTGTTTCATTCAAAATACTCTTTGTAAGGGTCTTTTCTCCACTACCATACCATCATCTCAAACTCAGATTACCAGTGACCTCCAAGGCAATCTTCCTGATACTGTCTCCTCTTCTGTATCATCCTGCATTTTCTCATCATTCTGATGATCTTAATATAAGATGCCTTTCATCATGTCAATCTTGCTGACGTTTCTACTAGACAAAGTCCAAATTCCGTTGCCAGTTTTTCACGGCACTCCACATAAACTGCCTCTGGTCTACATATTCAACCTGATTTCTCATTGCTCTAAAATATATAACATCCTCTAAACTGTAATCAATGTACCCACTGTAATCTCCCTTTATTCATATTGATCAACTGCCTAGAAACCCTCTGATTTTTTCTATTCAATCAAATCTTATCTACATCCATTTTTAGTTTTCTTCGTAACACTTGAGCTTGAATCATTCTCTTCTGTACTTTTTCCTCCCTTTACTACAGTGTAATATGGCAACCAGATTAGGAATTGGAAGGTAACTGTGAAGTCCTTTCTTATTTATGCAGTGTTCATAGCCAACTGTAACTATCTGACGCTCTTAGCACTGTACTTACTCTTCTGTTTTCTTACCTATACTGCCAAGCTCTGAAAGCCTACAAACTACATTTCCCAGATTCCCTTACAAGCTGAGTTCTGGGTAGGTTCTGCCAATGAAAGGAACTGGCAGAAAATTAAAAAGTAGGACAAAAGGAAAATCCATCTGATCCTGGTAACAGCTACAACATAGTCAATGGCTGTGGCTTGAGCTCATAGGCAACACAATGGTGGGGAGCCCAGCACAATGGCAATAGCCCAATAGTTTACCAGTAGTAGCAAGGAGAACAGTTGTTGCTTAATCAGCAAAGGGATACCTCTAGCAGCTCAGCAACAAGTACAGGTTCAGGGAGATCCAGTCCAGATAAAACAGCAGTTTGCTGATCTCTGGTTAATAACCCCTTCTCCCATTTGTTCCTCTAGCCCTTCCATCACTTTTGAAACAATTCCTGCATTAAATCCTTCTCTACTTTTAAAATCAAAAACACTACTCCCAAATCAAACATGAAGTGGTTCCTGTTTTTCTAATGGCACACTAACTACCAATACACACCAAATCTCTTACTCTCTCAAGCTTAGAGATAAGCTTGAGATAAATCTCATCACTGAAACTTGGATCAAATCTATTACATAGAAGCAATGAAAGAAGTACACCACCGCTTCTCAAATTTTTCGTTCTGTGAACTCCTTTACATTCCTCAAATTCCTGAGGATCTCAACAAACGTTTGTGTAGGTTCTACAAATTCATATTTACCATATTAGAAATTAAAACTAAGAAAAAAATTTAAGTATTTAATGCAATTTAAAATAAACCCAATCCATGTTAACATATGACATTTTGTTAAAAATTACTATATTTTCCAAAACAAAACTGCAACTTTAATGTTTAGCTTAATAGATAACACCTGGATTATACCTGCTTCTGCATTCAATTTGTTGTAATATGCTGTTTTGGCTGACAAAGCATATAAAGAATATGAAGTATATGAAGAAAATCTAGCTACATACAGATATGTTGCTAGAAAAGGGAGGAGTATTTTAAGAACCTATTTAGATAATCCTAAATATTATTCTTCAACACTACAAAGCTCAGCAATTTCTTTTTTTCTTCTTTTTTCGCATGAGTCACAAGGAACAAGTAGTAATTTCTTAAACATTAGTTGCAAGGTAGAATCTGAAACCCTGTCAATGGTGTTTTCATGTTTTATTATTATTATTATTAAATATGTATTTTTTAGATGGAGTCTCACTCTGTCGCCAGGCTGGAGTGCAGTGATTTGATCTCAGCTCACTGCAACCCCCGCCTCCCGGGTTCAAGTGATTCTCCTGCCTCAGCCTCCCGAGTAGCTGAGAATACAGGTGGGTGCCACCATGCCCAGCTAATTTTTGTATTTTTAGTAGAGACCAGTTTCACCATGTTGGCCAGGATGGTCTCAATCTCTGGACCTCGTGATCCGCCCGCCTCAGCCTCCCAAAGTGCTGGGATTACAGGCGTGAGCCACTGTACCCAGCCATGTTCTATTATATTAAAATCCATCAGTTATTTTGCACTCTGAATGGGTCTTTTTCTCTGTGCACAATTTTATAACAGCATGCATTGGTCATTTGGAAATTAACAGTTCATTAACACAGTTCTTCCAAATGTTGGCGTATCACCATGGACGTCATCAAGAGAGTATGTACAGAAAAGCTGTCACACAGCGGCAGACACAAGTTTTCCAAATTTATTTTATTTATTTATTTTTTTAAGAGACTGAGTCTTGCTCTGTCACCCAGGCTGGAATGCGGTAGTGTAATCACAGCTCACTTCAGGCTCAAACTCCCAGGCTCAAACAATCCTCCCGCTTCAGCCTCTTGAGTAGCTGGAATTACAGGCAAGAGTGACCTTGACTGGCTCAAAATTCCAAACTTCTTTTTTTTTTTTTGAGATGAAGTCTCGCTCTATCACCCAGGCTGGAGTGCAGTGGTGCCATCTCGGCTCACCGCAACCTCCACCTCCCAGGTTCAAGCAATTCTCCTGTCTCAGCCTCCCAAGTAGCTGGAATTACAGGTGCCCACCACCATGCCTGGCTAATTTTTGTATTTTTAGTAGAGATGGGGTTTCACCATGTTGGCCACGCTGGTCTTGAACTCCTGACCTCAGGCGATCCGCCCGCCTTGGCCTCCCAAAGTGTTGGGATTACAGGCGTGGGCCACCGTGCCTGGCCAAAATTCCAATCTTAAAAGCATAAATTTTATCAGTGGCAACAAATACTGTCACTTCATTCATTCAAGACAGTATCCGCCAAGGACTCAAGTCTGAATAACCATAGTTTGCCAGTTGTTCTTTCAAGGATAAATGATGTTCTACAAAAATGGTGGCCAATCCAAACAATTTCACAAGTGCCGTTGCTTGAGACAACCATCATGTCTCAAAATGAGGTAGAAGTGCTTTATATTTACTTCCCATTTCATCATACACCAAAAAGACATATGCTCAAAGGTCGAGATGTAATAAAAATTAATTCTACTTCATCAAGGATATTCTTGAGGAAAATTACTTTAGTTTTCTCTTGTGAGTACATGGTGGTAAACACAATGACTACTATACTAGTCCAGCTTGGTTCCATTGTCTTGATTCATGCTAAGGTCAGCAATTTTACATACCATTGCTTCTGCATCATCAGTACAAGCATCAACATGGTGAAAAAGGCAAATGTCTTAGAATTATTATGAAAAGTTTTGACCTTCTGGTCAAAAAAACTCCCTAGGTGGTGGTCAGTGGGGATCCACATGTTGAAAACCACTGAGAAACAACTACATTTGGTGAGAATTTACATGCCATACAATGGAATGCTTCTATTATGTATTCATTTGCTCCTTGCAATAATCTTAAAAGACATTTTTTCAACAGATAAGAAAATTTAGGTGGAGCCAAAAGACAAATCCAAATGTTTCTAATTACAAAGCTTTCCATCCCTATGTTTAAGACTTGGCTCTGATATATTTGTCATATCATCAAGGGCAGGTCATTAAACTCTGCTTCCTTACCTGTAAAATGATAATAGTTACCTATGTAGCTTGCTCTCTTCCTAGTATTGTACAAGATTCACAGGAAAGAAAACAGAAGTACTCTAAAATTTTTCTTAAACTATTTTAAGTATGATGAAACAAACAAAACTCAATTCCAAGAATAAAAAAATCCTTGAGGTTCAAAAAGATAGTCACTTTAAGTAACTGTGAAAATGTACCTATCTGTTTTAAAACAGGTGAAAAACAGATAAAACCAGATTTAATACTACTTCACTCAAATCACACAACTACTTGATTTAATCTAGTCTTTCCCCACCATTTCCTTTTGAGCTCTCAAGCCTATCTGCCTGTAGCAAGTTCTCATTTGCACACGTCCTAGAAGAGCCAAAAGCAAATTCTCTACTCTGAAAAACTGAGGCCAAGAAGGCCACATCCTGTGATAAAGCCAAGGACGCATAACTTCAAGTCCAAGGATCTCTAGAAGAATTCATGTAGCTGCACATCCATTGTAGCTCAATACAATGCAGAGTGAATATAAATCTAAGACTGACACACACACAGCTCCCCCAAACCAAGATTATTGTCAAAAGTATCTGAGGCCAGGCGCAATGGCTCACGCCTGTAATCTCAGCACTTTGGGAAGCCGAGGAGGGCAGATCACTTGAGGTCAGGAGCTCGAGAGCAGCCTGGCCAACCATGGCAAAACCTCATCTCTACTAAAAATACAAAAATTAGTGGGGCATGGTGGCGCATGCCTGTAGTCCCAGCCACTTGGGAGGCTGAGGCAGAAGAATCACTTAAACCTGAGAGGTGGACGTTGCAGTGAGATGAGATCATGCCACTGCTCTCCAATGGGGACAACAGAGTGAGACCCCATCTCAAAACAAAAAAGTATCTGAGTAGTTGCTTTTTTTTCCTTTTTTCTTTTTTTTGGGGGGGGGGGGGGGGGCAGAGTCTCGCTCTGTCGCCCAGATTGGAGTGCAGTGGTGCCATCTGGGCTCACTGCAACCTCCGCCTCCTGGGTTCAAGTGATTCTCCTGCCTCAGCCTCCCAAGTTGCTGGGATTACAGGTGCCCACCACCATGCCCAGCTAATTTTTGTATTTTTAGTAGAGACAGGGTTTCACCATATTGGCCAGGCTGGTCTCAAACTCCTGACCTTGTGATCCTCCCAAAGTGCTGGGATTACAGGTGTGAGCCACCAAGCCCAGCCAGTTGAAGTTTTTTTAAATGCCCTATTATCCTCAAGATATGTCTCAAAAAGTTTAAATTATAGAAAAACAAAAATCTGTAAATCCCAAAGAACACTACGACTCAGCACTAATCCTAAAACTGTTGGGGTTATCTCTTTTACTAGTGGGAAACATGCAGTTTACTGTGCAACTAGCCAAAGGCCTGCTAATGCTGATGGGACCATTAGCTTCAACCATGGTTCTACTGCAGAAATGAAAACCACCTTACTAAAGCCAACTTTTTGGGCATTAAAATTTCAAAGCATCTCAATGCTGTTCAGAGGGCAAAGAGGCTATATTAGACATTAAGAAAGAAATTATCAGTTGAAATTAAGAATACATATGTGTGAGAGATTACAGAAAAGCTTAAGACAAACTAGAAATTCTTAAATTCAAACTGCCACTAAAATGGAAGGCAGTGCATCAGTAGTTCCTGAGCTATCGTGTACTGCATTCTCTCCCCCACGAAGAGATAATCTTCATGAAAACAATGAAACATTTTTGAAACATCTCTTTCGTCTGACTTTTATAGAAGAGGCAAAATGTGTCGTCACTAAGTTTGCTTAGCTGGTTTTAAGCCTCGCCCACAACGTCTGAGAAAATGACTCAGCAAGACTCAGCCCATATGTTAACCAGAGTTAAGCGATTAACACAATTAAAGTTAAGCACACGTTTCTCAAACATGCCCAATTTACAGATAAAGAAAGAGGCTCAGAGTTTAAATGACTTGCTCAAGCTCACAAACCAAATTAACTATGATTAGAACTCTGTCTCCTGGCTCAGGATTCTGTCTGATGTATTTGGCACTAAAAAGATCACCTCAAAAAAAAAAAAAAAATTAAAGGCTCATTGTCACAGTCACTGATGGGTATTTTACATATAATCACTCATAATCCTCAAAGATTAAATAATATACAGTAAGAGTTTAAATACATCTTTGATAAGCCTTTAATTAGAAAATTCCAACTCCAATCCATTTCCCACATTTTCTGGGCCAACCATCTTTTAAAAATTGAATCTAACCATGTCACATTCCTGCTCAAACCTTCCATGGAATTGGAATCCTTAGCATGGACTACCAGGCTCTGCACGATCTGGCTCACACCTACCTCTTCAACATCTATTGCTTCTGCTAGGCTCACAAGTCACATTTGCAACACAGATCATCTTTCAGTTCTTTGAACTCAAAAAGCTCCTTTACTAAGGACCTTTTCGTGCCCACGTCCTCTGCCTGGAATGATGTTCTTCTACCTAACTTCTAATCATATCTCATATAGCAGTATAAATGTCATTTCCCCAGGACAGCATTCTCTAGGCCACCTGACCATCCCCTGAAATAGATTAATTAATAACCTGTTTATTCTCATTTCACTAACTAGAGAACTACTCTGGTTTGATGTTTTCTGTTTACCTGATGAATATATATCACCCCCCCAGCAAACTCTGCTGCAAGTATGGTGACCGTAAGTCTGACTTTAAGTCTTCATTTATGATTGGTGTTTCCAAACATCGTGTACAAATCTACTGTCTTAGACTTTACATTTTTAACAAAGTTGCATTAAAATAAGTATTGATGGTTTCACAGACATTGAATTGGTGTTTCTAACTTCTGACAAGGTCTTACACAGTAGTCATGTGAGATGTGCATTCTAAACAGCTATCACATTTTAACACATGATTAAATCTAACAAGATGACTAGTGGTAGTCGGCCTCTTTTCTTAACCCTTTACAAATTCGAAACAACTGACATTTTCCTTTTTAGGACACCAAGTCAATATCAAGTATGGTAACAGGCAGCTAACTCCCTCCCTCAGGTCTTGACAGTTGCTGGGAGGAGAATATTCGAGGCTGCTGCCCCCACCCATCATCTGTGCCATGGCCAGTTCCTCAGCCAACAAGAAGCCATCAAAATACTGTCAGTGAGATCAGTAGGAAACATGGAAAAAATATATACATGGGAAATGTGTATGAGTGGTCCTTTCATAGAGTATGCAGATACAGTATAAAACTCTTTTGCTACAATGACCTTTTCATTGTTATACAGTGTATATCTACAACTAATCTATGTATTTTGAAATAAGCCCTTTAGATAGCAATGCACTCAAGTATATATTTAAAGTGATAACAGTGACTTCAAGCAGCAAATCTGAAGAAGCATCAACATTTGGCTAGGTGAGGTGGTCCACACTTGTAAACCCAGCACTTCGGAAGGTCACGGCAGGAGGATCACTTGAGCCCAGGAGTTTGAGACCTGCTTGGGCAACATAGGGAGACCCCATCTCTACAAAAAATACAAAAATTAGACCGGCATGGTGGCTTACACCTATAATCCCAGCACTTTGGGAGGCTGAGGCAGGTGGATCACTTGAGGTCAGGAGTTCGAGACCAGCCTGGCCAACATGGAGAAACCCCACCTCTACTAAAATACAAAAATTAGCCTGGCATGGTGGCGTGTGCCTGTAGTCCCAGCTAATCAAGAGGCTGAGGTAGAAGAATCACTTGAACCTGGGAGGTGGAGGCTGCAGTGAGCCGAGATCGTGCCACTGCACTTCAGCTTGGGTGACAGAGCGAGACTCTGTCTCAAAAAAAAAAAAAAAAATTGATGGTATGGTTTTGCTGTGTCCCCACCCAAATGTCATCTTGAACTGTAGTTCCCATAATCCCTAAGTGTCATGGGAAGGACCCGGTGGGAGGTAATTGAAGCACAGGGGTGGTTACCTCTATGCTGTTCTCATGATAGCAAGTTCTCACTAGATCTGATGGTTTTGTAAGGGGCTTCGCTCGTCTCTCATTCTCTCTCCTGCCGCCCTGCCTTCCACCATGACTGTAAGTTTCCTGAGGCCTCTCCAGCCAGGTGGAACTGTGAGTCAATTAAACCTCTTTTCTTTATAAATTACCCAGTCTCCGGTATTTCTTCATAGCAGCATGAGAACAGACTAATACAATCAACATTTAATTCAAAGCCAATAAGCAGTTATTGTAAAATTGTGTCTGAAAATGACAATATATGCAGCTGTAAAAGATGCCTTTACAAAACACTCTGTGAAACATAACTTGTAATTAGATCCAATGACTGTTCTTCTAAATTAATCTTTCTTTTTTCAATTCCAAGTTTTCTTGTCCACTGGGAAAAAAAAATCAGTAATTGTTCATGTTGGCTTCACTAGCAGAAATTCCCAGAGACAGCTGATGCAAGTTTATCACTATCATGAGCCCTCTTCCATAGAAAAACCATCGTCACATTAACTGCTTGATTTCTTTCATCCAATTCATGGAATCAAAATAAAACTTTTGAAAGTTAACTCTGTTCAAAGTAAAACATCTCATATTACCGTGTATGTTGTGAATTGTTTAAAAACATGTAACACTGAAGACAAAATTTTTGTTTTAGTGATGAGAATACAAATATTGGTTAAGTAGACTGTCATGGTAAAAACAATATTCCCACTAAGCTAAAACAAAAAAAGGATAAAACAAAAATATACTTGAAATGATTATGGAGTATACATTACTCATAACTATATGCAAAAAGACTATAATATTTCACCAACTGAAAGATATGCTGTAGATGTGGAAATGTACAAATATACATAGTAACTGAACTATAAAATCTGTGATCAAGATGACGATTTACATATTAAATACATATAAATGACAGCATGTGATTTGTTACATGTCATCAATGATATTTTTGGAAATGTTTGAGCCTTTGAAGAACTACTTCATAAATCAACTTAAGTGTCCTACAATGGTATCAAGTTTTATAAATGAGTCTTCTGATTTTTTGTTGAATGTTTTTTAAAATCATTACATGTTTTCTAATCAGCTGGAAATACTCAAAGTAGTCAATAAACTGAAGTGCCACAAAAAAAAAAAAACCTTCAGGTTTTGAAGTCTTTGGCAAATTGTAGTTGTTGAAAACAAAAGCTTGCAAACAGGGAAGTGACAAATGAAAGTGCTGACGATTTCCAACTTATCAACCATAAAATACAACTTAGAGAGCTATAAAAAATTATATTAAATATATATAGCCATACTGGAGAAAACAATGCAGAAAAACACAAGGAACATAGCATTAGAGATACAGCTAATAAAGGCACATGAATATGCACAAAGAATGATTCTACCTGGGTCACGTTTTTTTTTTTTTTTCTTTTTCTTTTTTTCCTTCTTCTTAGGGTCATGTTTTCTGTTCGGTCAGTCAATAAACATATTGAATACTCACTGTGGGCACAATGAAAAACTGAGTATGCCTAATGTCTGGAATGACCATGTGACTTATTATCCAAACTGAAACACTCTTTTAAAGGGCCAGCGTCTTGCTCTGTCGCCCAGGCTACAGAGCCTGCAGTGGCGCAATCAGAGCTCACTGCAGCCTCGAACTCCTGGGCTGAAGTGATCCTCCTGCCTCAGCCTCCTGAGTGGCTGGGACTACAGGTACACACCACCATACCCAGCTAAGACAGTGAGTGTGTGCGCACATGTGTGGAGACGGGGGTCTTGCTAGGTTGACTACGCTGGTCTCTGACTCCTGGCTTCAAGAGATCCTCCCACTTCAGCTTCCCAAAGTGCTGGGATTACAGGCATGAGCCACCACACCCAGCCCAAAGTGAAACATTCTTGAAAGAGAAAGAGGGTATTAAAATGATTACACAATTTGTTGAAATATTTGTTCATTTGTTGAATAATTTGTTCATTTTTACCTATTTAAAAACTATTTTCAGGCTGGGCACAGTGGCTCCCAGCACTGTAACCCTAGCACTTTGGGAGGCCAAAGCAAGCGGTTCACTTGAGCTCAGGAGTTTGAGACCACCCTGGGCAACATGGCGTGCACGCCATCTCCACAAAAAATGAAAAAAAAAAAAAAAAAAATTTTTTTCCCCAAAAAATTAGCCAGGCGTGGTGGCACACCCCTGCAGTCCCAGCTACTCAGGAGGCTGAGGTGGGAGGATTGCTTGAGCCCAGAAGTAGAGGTTGCAGTGAGCCGAGATGCATCCCAGCCTGGGTGGCAGAGTGAGACCCCATCTCAAAATACAAAAACAAACACTCTACAAAAACTATTTTCAAAAACAGTTGTATTCATTAAAGCAAAAATAAATGTCTGTAATCACAAAGCAAAAGCTTCCATGCTTATACATCTTTGGCTTTATCACAAGATTTGACCCTCATTATTATTTATTAATTACAAAAGGGAAGAGCACTTTCAATGAAGAAATATGGCAGGCTATATCCTACCAAAAAGCTCAAATTTAATATCTCCAAAAATAGAACAAAATGACATTAAGCAGCTCCTACTGCGATGAATTGAGAAAGACATTACCGCCAAGGCGGGCAGATCAGCTGAGGTCAGGAGTTCGAGACCAACCTAGCCAACACATACTGAAATCCCATTATCTACTAAAAATTAGAAAAATTAGCTAGGTATAGTGGCACACACCTGTAGTCCCAGCTACTTGGGCAGCTGAAGCAGGAGACTCATTTGAACCTGGAAGGCAGAGGTTGCAGCGAGCTGAGGTCGTGCCACTGCACTCCAGCCTGGGCGACAGAGTGAGACTCTTGTCTCTCCAAAAAAATGGTGAGAAAACAAACTGTGAAACAGTCTATTAAGACTCATCCAAAAATATCAATGTAATGACTGGATCTGTTCTAGATTAAGGAATATAAAGAGACAAGGCAATTAAATTCAATGCATGATCCTGAACTGAACTCTAGACATCATACCAGAACCACCACTTCCCAAAATGCAAAAAAGCTGAGGAAGCTTGAATAAATATTATAAAGTATATATTATTTACTAATATTAAACTTCTTGCATGTAATGGTATTGTGCTTATATAAGACAATGTTCTTGTTTTGAAGAGGTACATGCTAAAGTATTTAGAGATGAAGTGTCAAAACATCTGTAGCTTACTTTTCAAATTTTCAAATGGTCTAGCAAAAAAAAAAATCACACAAAGAATGTGAGTGAGCAAATGTAATAAAATGGTAATAATGAGAAAATCTACATGAAGGGTATATGTTCAATTGCACAATTTTTCCAGAGTATCAGTAAGTATGAAACTTTTCAAAACAAAAAGCTGAAAGGGAAAAGAGACATAAGGAAGAGATGGTCCCTCTTCTCCCAGATGATCTGTCCAATATGACTGGAGTCTAAAACTGCCAAGGCTATCTACACACAAGAAAGCTAGCCTGAAGAAGACAGTCTAATAGATTGACCATTAGATTTTAAAGAGAACTAGATTCTTGGTGTTTTTTTTTTTTTTTTTTTTTTTGAGATGGAGTTTCACTCTTGTTGCCCAGGCTGGAGTGCAATGGTGCGATGTCAGCTCACTGCAACCCCCGCCTCCTGCATTCAAGCCATTCTCCTGCCTCAGCCTCCCGAGTAGCCAGGATTATAGGATAATCCACCCGCCGCAACCTCCGAAAGTGCTGAGATTACAGGCATGAGCCACCACACCTGGCCAAGATAACTTAGATTCTTGAGGCTGCTCAACAAACTAACCCTAGAAGTGGCAATTCTTTCGAAGGTTAAAGTTCTTTAAACTTTTTGTTGTTGTTTAAGCCAGTTTGAAGGGTTTTTTTTTTTTTTCCTTTTTCTTTCTTTCTTTTTTTTTTTTTTGAGACAGAGTCTCGCTCTATTGCCCAGGCTGGAGTGGAGTGGCATGATCTCGGCTCACTGCAACCTCCGCCTCTGTGGTTCAAGCAATTCTCGTGCCTCAGCCTCCCGAGTAGCTGAGATTACAAGTATGTACCACCATGTCCAGCTTATTTTTGTATTTTTAGTAGAGTTGGGGTCTCGCCAGGTTGACCATGCTGGTCTCAAACTCCTGGCCTCAAACAGTCTGCCTGCCTCAGTCTCCCAAAGTGCTGGGATTACAGGCATGAGCCACCGTGCCAGCAGCACTTCTGTAGTTTTGTTTGTTTAGGGGGGAGGGGATGGGCTGTCACTTCCAAATAAAAGCATCATAATACATAGACCTGTCGGAAAAAGTATTGCTACCAAAATTACACTAAGGCTATGGAGCAGAGGATGGGCTGCAATGAAGGATTATAGTATTTATACTTTCTATACTATATAATCTATTACTATGTTTTTAAACTAACAGGCACTACTTTTTAAAATTTAATTTTAAATAAATATAATTCCAACAAAAGCAGATGTATATATTATTGCTTATTATGGGAAATTATCCTTACTATAATAACTTACCACACACAAAAAAAATTTATTCTGAACCAAAAAAGACATCACATACAGAAACCCCAACTCCACCCCTTTTCTGCAAGCTCCTAGAACCATCAACTGTTCATGGTAAGAGATTTTGCTGCTTCAGCAGTTTCCTTTAAAAGCATATGATGTTTAGCCTGGGCAACAAAGTGAGACCCTGCCTCTATAAAAAAAAATTAGCCAGCTACATGGGAGGCTGAGGCAGGAGGAGCACTTGAGCCCAGGAGGTCAAGGCTGCAGTGACCCGAAATCGTAGCACTGCACTCCAGCCTGAGTGACAGCGTGACATTCTGTCTCAAAAACACTGGGGGGCGGGGAGGAGCAGATACGAAGTGAAGAGAGATGATTGCTTAAAATTACCGTTAAGTGAGAAAAATAAGACTGGGGACAATGGCTCACACCTATAATCACAGCCCTTTGGGAGGCCAAGGCAGGAGGATTAATGGAAGGTAGGAGTTCGAGACCAGCCTGGGAAACCTAACAAGACCCTGTCTCTACCAAAAAAAAAAATGTTTTTAATTAGCCAGGCATGGTGGCATGCACCTGTAATATTAGCTACTTGGGCAGCCAACACGGCTGTGGTGGCCTATTACTGTACCACTGTTCTCTAGTCTGGGTGACAGGGCAAGACCCTGTCTCTCAAAAGAAAACAGGGCTGGGCACGGTGGCTCACACCTGTAATCCCAGCACTTTGGGAGGCATAGGTGGGCAGATCAATTGAGCTCAGGAGTTCAACACCAGCCTGGGCAACATGGCAAAATCCCATCTCTACAAAAATCACAAAAAATTAGCCGGGCCTGGTGGTGTGCACCTGTGGTCCAAGCTACTTGGAGGCGCTGAGGTGGGAGGATAGCTTGAGCCTGGGAGGCAGAGGTTGCAGTGAGCTGAGATGGCACCACTGCAATCCAGCCCAGGTGACAGAGCCAGACCCTGTCTCAAAAAACAAAAAACAACAAAAAAAGAGAGAGATAAATGGAAAAAAAAAATTTCAACTGAGTATCAGCTCTTTCAACGTGTATTTTTAAAGAAGCAAATCAAGTTATTGTATATAAAGAAACTACATCTAGTCTGTCTATAATCACTCCCAAAATTATATGTAGCTGAAGAAATCACTCATTTAGAAGCTATTTTTCAAAGAAGTGTTTTTCAAGTAGCAAAATGGAAGCTCTGTAGCCAAATTCCAAGACATTTAAGTCGGGCCAGTAGATTTTTTATTGTTGTGTTTTTGTAACTAATAAGTTTTACTTTTTTAAAAGAAAATATCTATTTCCAGCTTCTCTGGCATAATGTGATGGAAAGAATAGTTTCTGGAGTCTGACAGACCTGGGTTAGCAATTCTGGTTCTACCACTTACTATTAGCTACATAACCTCCTTTGATAAATTACCTAATGTTTCTAATCCAAAATTTTCTCACTGGTGAAATAAGGATATACGATTTTCCTCGGAGAACTACTGTGAGAACAGACCGGGCACGTTGGCTCATGCCTATAATCCCAGCACTTTGGGAGGCCGAGGCGGGCAGATCACGAGGTCAGGAGATTGAGACCTGGCTAACACAGTGAAACCCCATCTCTACTAAAAATACAAAAAATTAGCCGGGCGTGGTGGTGGGCGCCTGTAGTCCCAGCTACTCGGGAGGCTGAGGCAGGAGAATGGCGTGAACCCAGGAGGCAGAGCTTGCAGTGAGCCAAGATCATAACACTGCACTCCAGCCTGGGCAACAGTGTGAGACTCCGTCTCAAAACAAACAAACAAAAAAGAACTACTGTGAGAACAAAATGAAATAGAGTAATATATATAAAAGCACTTCACACAGTGCCAGGCACACAGCAGTTGTTCAATAATTTCCTTCTCTTTCCCCCTCCATATTACAGAATTCACAGCATTCACATGAATTCACAAATTCTAAATCCAAACAAGCCTCTTCAAACTCTTGCCAATTAAGGAGGATTTTAAAAGACTGGCATTATAAGTAATCTGCCTCTACCTCCAATTCTAGCTATTATTATGTGTTCTTAGAACATGACCATGATGGTATGGCCTGAACTATGCTATGCAATCCCAACCTAGTTATGACAATCTTTTAATATTTGTATTGTGGTAAAAAAAACACATAATTTAAAACACATCAAAGCTGTTAAAATTTACCACTAACAATTTTTAAGTGTACAGTTCAGTAGTAATTTTCAATGTTGTGAAACGTATCTCCAGAACTTTTTCATCTTGCAGAAATGAAACTCCACACCCGTTAAACAACTCCCCTTCATCCCTTCCCTCCCCCAGCTCCTGATAACCACCAATGGACAGTTAAGTTGTCTCCACCTCTTGGCTATTGTGAATAGTGCTGCTATAAACATGGGTATGCAAAGATCTCAAAATCTCGCTTTCAGTTCTTTGGGATATATACCTGGAAGTGGGACTGCTGGATTATATGGTAATTCTATTTTTAATTTGTTGAGTAATTATAATTTTAATACCAAAGTACTTACAATTTTTACTCCAACAAATTTCTGAAATATTTACTTACCATGCGCTTCTCAAATTTTGCAATTTTGGTTAAAAAAACAAAATCCGTAAACTAAGGGTTACTCTAATGTATGCTTGCTTATGCTACTAAATGTTAGAAGTTATATTCTAGTACATTATTTGATACATCTGTCTCTCCCACTAGAATAAAATTTCATAAGGCAAGAACTTTGCTGCCATATCCCCAATATCTAGCACATACTGGACTATTCAAACATTCAAATGAATGAATGCATTAGCAAAACAAAAATATACTGCATCTCCAACTTTAAGTTTGTTGGGGCTCCTAAATAAAGAGTCCACTGTAATGATCAAGTACAGATTTCCAAACTGGTAAAGCAAACAAGCAATTAGTATAATACTTCACACTCCAACATCAACTTTTATAAAGCACCTACAATATACAAGGAACTGTATTTAAGATACACAACTGTTAAATGTGGTCTATGATTTAGAGATCACTAGAAACAGATATTAAATCATTTTTGTCTTTCAAATATTTGAGAATGTACAGGCATTGTCCTAGGGAGCTACAGAGGTGAGCAGACATCCCTGCCCTCAGCAGTTCAGATTCTAAAGGTGATGGCCAATTAACAAGTAAAACTTAATCAGAAGTCATATTAATTACTGTGTAGAAGTCAGGTAAGCAGAATGGTAGATCTGAACTAGAAGAGGGAAGCTGTTGCTATTTTATTATAGGATAGAAAGGGAAGACTTCATTGATAAAATGCTATCCGAGCAGAAACCTGGAAGAAATGAGAAAATATGCCACGCAAGTAAGTACCTAGGCAGAGTGGCTACAGCCAGAGAACAACAAGTGCACAGGTCCTGAGGCAGGAGTGTGCTTGGCAAGTTCAAAAGAGAGCAAAGATGATGAATTGTTGCAGGGTAAACAAAACAAACAATCTAAGTTAGGAGTTGAAGCTCAAAGCAAAAAGGTATCAGATTTAGCCGGGGCACAGTACAGTGGTGTACATCTGTAATCCTAGCTACTTAGGAGGCTGAGGTGGGAGGACTGCTTGCACCCAGGAATTCCAAGCCAGAGTGAGCAGCATAGCAAAACCCTGTCTCAATTTTAAAAAAAAGAAAAGAAAAAAGCATCAGGATATCATGTAAGGACACTGAGCCTTACATGTTCTTTCTGAGATTGAAAGCCACTAAAGGTTCTAAGCAGAGGAGTAGAAGAGTGACATATATGAATTCAACTTTAAATGAATCATTATAGGTGCGCCCTTGTCAAGAAGGGGTTGTAGAGGACAAGAAAGGAAGCAAGGAGACCAGCTAAGAACTTACAATAATCCAGGCAACATGATGGTGTCATGGACCAGGCTGGTAGCAGCGGAGATAATGAGAAGCAGGGAAATTCTGGAGGTTAATTCAAAAGAATCTGCTAATGTGAGATGTAAGTGAAGGAGGCATCAAGGATACCTCCAAGATTTTTAGTCTTCTTAACAAATATCTGAGTATCTACTATGGTCGAGGCCCTGTACTACACTTCACATCATTCCATTTAATTCAATCAATTTTTTCAAAGTAGGTGTTATCAGCCCCTATCTAAAAGAGAAGTTCGGAGAGACTTTAAAACTAGCCTTTAGGCCGGGCATGGTGGCTCATGCCTGTAATCCCAGTACTTTGGGAGGCCAAGGCAGGTGGATCCCTTGAGGTCAGGAGTTTGAAACCAGACTGGCCAACATGGTGAAACCCCATCTCTACTAACAATACAAAAATTAGCCGGGCGTGTTTGCGCCTGCCTGTAAATCCCAGCTACTGGGGAGGCAGAGGTGAGAGAATCACTTGAACTCGGGAGGTGGAGGTTGCAGTGAGCAGAGATCGCGCCATTGCACTCCAGCCTGGGCGAAAGAGTGACACCCCGACTCGAAGGAATGAATGAATGAATGAAAGAAACTTGCCTTTAGTCAAACAAGGGACAAAACAAATTTTAACTCATCCATGTTCTTTTTCTCTACACCATCCCCCAACCACTCTAGCCACTGCTTCTTAATTTCTTGGCTGGATTCCTATCCTGTCTATACCTTAAATGTTAGTATTCCTTATAGTTTTTATTTTTTAATTTTTTTTTTTTAGAGACTGTCTATGTTGCCCAGGCTGGAGTGCAATGGCTATTCATAGGCACAATTGTGCACAATGCAATCTCGAATTCCTGTGCACAAGTAATCCTCCTGCCTCCAGTCTCCCAGTAGCTGGGACTACAGGCACCCACCACCATGCCCAGCTTCCTTAGCTTTTGGAGGTCTTCTCACTCCATGCTCATTGAAGCCACTATGACTTCAAGTAGTTTTATTTCTCAAGACTAGATTCCACTCCTTACCTCCCAGACATAACATACAAATGTCTACTGGACACGTTAACTTAGATATCCTACAAGCACATGTCACAGCATGGAATATCATGCCTCTCAGATCTGCTCCTTCTTGCATATTCCCTAAGTTAATGGCACCAATTGGCCCAGCCAGTGGCAGTACCAGAAATACGTAGCATAGAGCTAATGCACCATTCACGACGCCTCTATACAGCAAAGTACAAGCTTATTGTCAAATCAGAGTCCTTCATAGTTGGCACCACACAGTTTTTAGGGCCAGGCTCAGTGGCTCACACCTGTAATTCCAGCACTTTAGGAGGCAAGAGGATCACTTGAGGCCAGGAGTTCGAGATCAACTTGGGCAACATTGCAAAACTCTGCCTCTACAAAAAACAAAAAAATCTAGCTGGGTGTAGTGGCATGCATCCGTAGTCCTAGCTACTCAGGAGGCTAATGGGTAAGACTGCTTGAGCCCAAGAGTTCAAGGTTACAGGGAGTTATGATCACACCACTGCACTCCAGCCAGGGTGACAGACCTAGAATCTGTCTCAAGAAAAATAAATAATTTAGGGAATACATGGAAACACATCTTGTTTGAGTCTGGATTGTACTCAGAGATTGATAAAAGACTAATTTCTAGATAAATGTAGTCTTACTAAACTGAGTGTTTAAAATTCTACATCTTAAAACAAAGGGCCAGGCGCGGTGACTCACACCTGTAATCCTAGCATGTTGGGAGGCCAAGGTGGGTGGATCACGAGGTCAGGAGATCGAGACCATACTGGCCAACAAGGCGAAACCCAGCCTCTACTAAAAATACAAAAATTAGACGGGTGTGGTGGCACGCACCTGTAGTTCTAGCTACTGGGAAAGCTGAGGCAGGAGAATTGCCTGAACCTGGGAGGTGCAGATTGCAGTGAGTCGAGATCACGCCACTGCACTCTAGCCTGGCGACAGAGCAAGACTCCGTCTCAAAAAAAAGGAAAAAAGAGAAAAAGAAAGCCCAGACATGGTGGCTCACGCCTGTAATCCCAACACTTTGGAAGGCTGAGGCAGGAGGATCCCTTGAGTTCAAGTGTTCGAGACCAGCCTAGACAACATAGAGAGATCTCATCTCTACTAAAGAAAACTAATCCAGGTGTGGTGGTGTGTGCCTGTCATCCCAGCTACTTGGGAGGCTGGGGTGGAAGGATTGCTTGAGCCTGGAAATTTGAGGCTGCAGTGAGCTGTGATTGTGCCACTGCGCTCATCCTGGGTGACTGAGACCTTGTCTCAAAAAAAAAAAAAAAAAAAGTTCTACATCTTTCTGGAGGTACATCAACAATAACTATGTAAGGTAAGAAAACAAAACAGAAAAACACAGACCAAGTGCATGGTGGCTCACACCTGTAATCCCAGCATTTGGGAGACCAAGGCAGATGGATCACTTGAGGCCAGAAATTTGAGACCAGCCTGGCCAACACTGCAAAACCCCATCTCTACTACAAATACAAAAATTAGGCCGGGCAGGGTGGCTCACACCTGTAATTCCAGGACTTTGGAAGGCTGAGGCAGGTGGACCACCTGAGGTCAGGAGTTCGAGACCAGCCTGGACAACATGTTGAAACCCCATCTCTACTAAAAATATAAAAAATTAGCTGGGCGCGGTGGTGCACACCTGTAGTCCCAGCTACTCAGGAGGCTGAAGAAAGAGAATCGCTTGAACCCGGGAGGCGGAGGTTGCAGGGAGCCAAGATCACACCACTGCTCTCCAGCCTGGGAGAAAGAGTGAGAATCTCAAAAAAAAAAAATAAAATAAAATAAAAATAAAAATTAGCCAAGTATGGTGTCACATGCCTGTAATCCCAGCTACTGTCTCAAAAAACAAAAAGTGACTTAAAAGGCATAAAGCCTGTATTTCCCACAATGTAAAATGTCTTAGAAGAGCAACAAAGATACTGAGAATCATATTCTAACTTCAGATGATAAGAAAGTAGTGGTATTGCCAGGCGCGGTGGCTCACACTTGTAATCCCAGCACTTTGGGAGGCCGAGGCGGGTGGATCACGAGGTCAGGAGATCGAGACCACGGTGAAACCCCGTCTCTACTAAAAATACAAAAAAAATTAGCCAGGCGTGGTGGCGGGCGCCTGTAGTCCCAGCTACTCGGAGAGGCTGAGGCAGGAGAATGGCATGAACCCGGGAGGCGGAGCTTGCAGTGAGCCGAGATTGCGCCACTACACTCCAGCCTGGGCGACGGAGCGAGGCTCCGTCTCAAAAAAAAAAAAAAAAAAAAGTAGTGGTATTTTAGTGCACTTCTAAGAATCCTCCACTAGAATTGAAACTAGACAAGAGCAGCCACCAACTGTATACTACTCACCATTGCATCCCTAGTGCTTAGTAGAGGGTGCCTAACATATTAAAAGCCTCAATTTTTTTTTTTCAATAACTGGCAAACACAGGGGATTATAACTTAATTTTCTAGTTCGTAAAAAAAGACTATGCTCGCCAGGTGCGGTGGCTCATGCCTGTAATCCCAGCACTTTGGGAGGCCGAGGCGGGCGGATCATAAGGTCAGGAGTTCGAGACCATCCTGGCTAACACGGTGAAACCCCATCTCTACTAAAAATACAAAAAAAATTAGCCGGGCGTAGGTGGTGCATGCCTGTAGTCCCAGCTACTCAGGAAGCTGAGGCAGGAGAATGGCGTAAAACCCAGGAGGTGGAGGTTGCAGTGAGCCGAGATCGCGCCACTGCACTCCAGCCTGGGTGACAGAGCAAGACTCCGTCTCAAAAAAAAAAAAAAAAAAAAAAAAAGACTATGCTCATGTCAAAATGCAGATCTTTAATCTTTTTTTTTTTTTTT
Source organism: Hylobates moloch (assembly GCF_009828535.3). Lineage (NCBI taxonomy): Eukaryota > Metazoa > Chordata > Mammalia > Primates > Hylobatidae > Hylobates > Hylobates moloch. The sequence continues at coordinate 25,746,170 of NW_026652288.1, read as the reverse complement.
AGGCAGAGTCTCACTCTGTCACCCAGGCTGCAGTGCAGTGACGTGATCTCAGCTCAAGCAACCCTCCCACCTCAGCCTCCCAAGTAGCTGGGACTACAGGTGTGTGCCATCAGACTTGGTTAATTTAATCTATCTTGAATCAGACATTACATCACAAGCAAAATAAACTCTCTTGAGAGATATAAAAACAAAAACAAATGTAGCAAAATGCTGACAACTGGTGAATCTGGAAGATCTAAGGGGATTCACCGTAATGAGTGTTCTAAACTTTCCTGTAGTAGGTTAGAAATTTTTCAAAATAATGAAAAAGTTTTAAAAATGCTTAATCTGTTAAACAAAGAGTTAATGTTTGAACAACTATTCTGATATTATATTTACCTTCCATAGCACTCTTGCCTATTTACTATGCGGAATATATATCCCCACACTAAAATATGCAAAAAGAAATTACTAGATTTTTTAGAATTACACACCTATCTGGCCAGGTGTGGTGGCTCACGTCTATAATGCCAGCACGTTGGGAGGCTGAGGCAGGTGGATCACCTGAGGTCAGGAGTTCAAGACCAGCCTGGCCAACATGGTGAAACCCCGTCTTTACTAAAAATACAAACATTAGGCCAGGCGTGGTGGCTCAGGCCTGTAATCCTAGTACTTTGGGAGGCCAAGACGGGCAGATCACCTGAGGTCAGGAGTTTGAGACCAGCCTGGCCAACATGGTGAAACCCTGTCTCTACTAAAAATACAAAAAAAATTAGCTGGGCGTGGCGGTGGGCGCCTGTAATTCCAGCTACTTGGGAGGCTGAGGAAGGAGAATTGCTTGAACCCAGGAGGCAGAGGTTGCAGTGAGCCGAGATCACGCCATTGCACTTCACCCTGGGCGACAGAGCGAGACTCCAGCTCAAAAAAAAACAGGAAAAAAAAAAGAAAAGAAGAAAAAAAAAAAAAAAAAAAAAGCCGGGTGTGGTGGCTCACGCCTGTAATCCCAGCACGTTGGGAGACTGAGGCAGGCGGATCACGAGGTCAGGAGTTCTAGACCAGCCTGGCCAACATGATGAAACCCTGTCTCTACCAAAAATACAAAAATTAGCTGGGCGTAGAGGCATACGCCCGTAATCCCAGCTACTCAGGAGGCTGAGGCAGGAGAATCGCTTGAACCCGGGAGGCAGAGGTTGCAGTGAGCCGAGACTGTGCCATTGTACTCCAGCGTGGGTGACAAAGAGTGACTCCGTCTCAAAAAAATAAAAAAAAAAAGAAATATACACTTGTCCATTAATAGCTAATTTAAGGAAAGCAAAAGCATTTATGTAAGACTAAGAATATACAAAGAGGTAGGTGAACAATACTCCCTCCCACTTTGTAAGCACAAATATTTACCAGGTTTCAAACCAGCAAAAAATCAAGAATGATAACTTATTATTCAATGCCAAGTGCTATGATATATAGGACCCACTGAAATCCTCTAATAGATTATGAATTTGCTGAATCACTTGCTGTTCAGTATTCTATAAAATAGTATCCATCAAGAGCATAAGATTGAAATTTAAGACTACAGTTCTACTTTGTTCAAAAAGCAAAAATACTCCATTTCCCCCCAAGTAAATCAGCTAAGAATTACACATCTAAATTAAAGCTGTCTCCCTTAAATGTCACTGATCTGGATAGTGGTGGAACTACTTGGATTCAATACATTCCACTATCCTCAATAACAAAAATCTCATTATTTTGAAGGAGGACTGGATATTTACAAAAACAATAGCAAAATATCATTCACCCCAACTCTACTACACGTTACGAGTTTTAAAAAAGTGGAGTCAAAAATCATTTGAAGTCAAAAATTACCTCAACCTCCAGTTGAGATAGCAGAGAGATCTTTCTAACCCCTTCTCTCCAAAGTCACACCAACATAGAGAAAACAAGAAATATAAACTTTTCCTCCATTTCAATGAATAGACATTGCAACTGTAACCACAGTAGATGAAAACAAGCTTATGACTTCAAGGCCCACTGAAGACATCAAAGAGGAACAAGTCAATTCATTTGGGAGGGTTTAGCAGTAACAGATATCAGACACCAAGGCAGAAGGTGAGGGCTGTATATAAGGACACCCCAACACACAGCTTCCATCTCACATACCAATATTGTCATCCCTCAAGACCAAGTAGGCGTTTAAAGGCTCATTCTCTAGAAAATCTGCAACAGATACACTCAGGAACACCAGGCTAAATGGAGTATGGGAATGAGACTACAGATAGGAGATTTGAAAAAATAAGATTAAATACAAATGTGTACAATGAAACTAAAGTTAACCCTACACCTGCCCACCCAAGTTCCTTTAGCTGCTCAGATTCAAGAAAGCAGGCAGTCAAGCTTACATTAGAGGCAGGTGATCTGAGTCTTTCTCTCCAGAAACAAGACCAACAGACATTAATGCTTGGAATCTCTCTCAGTGGGAAAAAAAAAAAAAAGGCTCACGGTTCCATCATCTTGTAGCAGAGCCCACCAGTGAAAAGCCCTGCCCATGTTTACAGACCTTGAAAACATCTTTTCTTTGAGAATACGTCTCACTCTGTTGCCCAGGCTGGAGAACAGTGGCATGATCATAGGTCTCTACAGCCTCAACCTCCCAGGCTCAAGCAATCTACCTACGTCTGCCTCCCAAGTAGCTGGGACTACAGGCATGAACCACCATGATCAGCTGCTTTTTTTTTTTTTAATTTTTTGTAAAGACGGGGGTCTCCCTATGTTGCCTAGGCTGGTCTCAAACTCCTGGGCTCAAACAATCCTCCTGTCTCAGCCTCCCAAAGTGCTAGGATTACAGGCATAAGCCACCACGTCCTGCTGCAAACATCTTTTTAATGACTTTTTTTTGTTTTTTTGAGACTGTGGCTCGCTCTGTTGCCCAGACTGGAGTGCAGTGGTGCCATCTGGGCTCACCGCAACCTCCGCCTCCTGGGTTCAAGTGATTCTCCTGACTCAGCCTCCTGAGTAGCTGGGATTACAGGTGCGCGCCACCATGCCCAGCTAATTTTTGTATTTTTAGTAGAGACGGGGTTTCACCATGTTGGTCAGGCTGGTCTCAAACTCCTGACCTCCTGATCTGCCTGCCTCAGCCTCCCAAAGTGCTGGGATTACAGGCGTGAGCCACCTCACCTGGCCTTAATGACTCTTTTTTTTTTTTTGAGACAGAGTCTCGCTTTGTCACCCAGGCTAGAGTGCAGTGGTGCAATCTCGGTTCACTGCAACCTCTGCCTCCTGGCTTCAAGTGACTCTCCTGCCTCAGCCTCCTGAGTAGCTGGGACTATAGGCGCTCACCACCACGTCCAGCTAATTTTTTTTTTTTTTTTTTTTTTGTATTTTTAGTGGAAACGGTGTTTCACCATGTTGGTCAGGATGGTCTCGATCTCTTGACCTCGTGATCCGCCCACCCTGGCCTCCCAAAGTGCTGGGATTACAGGCATGAGCCACTGCACCTGGCCTTTAATGACTCATTCTTAACTATGAATGTGCAGCCTGAAACAAACAATCATTTGAGGAAGGCTTCCAAAATAAAATATACAATAAAACAAGGGGGAGGGGGCAAAAAGGGAGGACTTGAAGGGAAGAGAAAGTAAGAAACAGAAGAAAACATCAAATAAGCTAACCTCCAAGAAGAGAAAATGGTATATTCAAAAAACAAGAATTTTAAAAAACAAATTTATGCCAGGCATGGTGGCTCACACTTAAAATCCCAGCACTTTGGGAGGCCAAGGTAGGAGGATCAATTGAGCCCAGGAGTTAAGTAAGACCAGCCTGGACAACATAGTGGGGCCCAGTCTCCACAAAAAATTTAAAAATTAACCAGATGCAGTGGCACATGCCTGTAGTCCTAGCTACTTAGGAGGCCGAGGTGGGAAGATCACTTGAACTCAGGAAGATCACTTGAGCCCGGGAGGTTGAGGCTGCAGAGAGCCCTGATCACGCCACTGCGCTCTAGCCTGGGAGACAGAGCAAGACTCTGTCTCTAAAAAGAAAAGTCAAACAAAAAAATTTAAGGACCAGGCACAAGAACTCACACCTGTAATCTCAGCACTTTGGGAGGCTGAGATGGGACAATCACTTGAGCCCAGGAGACAAAATGAGACCCATGTATAGAAAAAAAAGAGAAAAAATTAGCCAGGTGTGGTGGTATGCACCTGTGGTCCCAACCACTCAGGAGGCTGAAGTGGGAGGATTGCTTGGGCCCAGGAGGTTGAGGCTGCAGTAAGGCAGCCAGGCCTTACAAACCTGGGTGACAGAGTGAAACCCTGTCTCCAAAAAAAAAAAAATTTAAGGAATAGACAAGAAAAAACTACCAGAAATTAAAAATACGACAGCTGAAAACCTTCAATATAAAGGTAAAAAGATAAAGTCAAAGAAATCTCCCAGGCAGGAGAACAAATTAACAAAGTTGGAAGGACCTGGAAAGGCCCACCAAGTACCCACAACAACAGATTTATAAAAAAGACCCACCTACCAAGGTACATAATTATGAAATTTTTTATTAAGAATTTAAAAAATCAGAAATCTTCCAGAGATAAACTAGGCTACTATAAATAAATAATTATCCTACAAATAAAGGATAAAGAATCAGAATGGTATCAGAACTGTCAGCAACTAGAAGACAATGGAGTAATGTTTTCAAAGTCCTAAGGGAAAACTGTTTTCAACCTAGAACTCTATGCCTTGTCAAACACTCAACTGAGTGAAAAGGGAAGAATTCAGACTTTGTCAAACATGGAAAGCCTCAAAAAAATTTCCTTTACCATGTACCCTTTTAGCAAAAAGCTACGACAGGATGATATGCTCAAAGGCAGTAAACCAACAAAGAAAGGTATTGCAAAAAAACAGGGTATCGCATACAGGAGAGACCCTTAGGAAATTCCCAAGGCATTAATTGTGCAACCAGGCATAATTAATAACCAGTCCATTATTGAAGCAGGACAGAGAAAATATCTAGTAGAGAGGTGCCCAGGAAAACAACAGAAACCAAAAGATTATTATCTGGTGGTTTGGCTATGTGGAAATTCATTTTGAGAGGTTGCTGGAGTACATAGGAAGATGGAGATTAATCAAATAAAGAGGAATTTTTAACTTCAGAACAAAGGAAATATAACAGGCTACTTAACTAAATGGAATATTTATACAGGCATAGTAATGTAACCACTGCATACCAATTTAACAAAGAACTGAAACAGAGAGTGGAATGAGATTATAAAAGGTTAAAATTCTCATCTAGGCCAGGCACAGTGGCTTATGCCTGTAATCCCAGGCTGAGGCAGGAGGATCACCTGAGGTCAGAATTTCGAAACCAGCCTGGCCAACATGGTGAAACCCCATCTCTACTAAAAATATAAAAATTACCCAGGCGTGGTGGTGCGTGCCTGTAATCCCAGCTACTTGGGAGGCTGAGGCAGGAGAATCGCTTGAACCCAGAAGGTGGAGGTTGCAGTGAGCAGCGATTGTGCCACTGCGCTCCAGTCTGGGCAACAAGAGCTAAACCCATCTCAAAAAAAAAAAAAAAGAGGGAAAAAAAAAGCTTTCAGAAAGCGCAGTGTAAATTACGGCAAGAGTCAACCACTAAGTCAATTTTCATTCCTGTCGGGTCATACAGAATCTCTGAAATCTTGAGAATACCTACATCATCTGATTAACTATATGAAATTAGGTGAGGGGGAAAGGCCTTCATATTAAATAAATGGTACGGGAGCAATCAGACATCCCTTCCACAAGCAAAAAAAAAAAAAAAAAGTCGACCTCAATCTAAACCCCCACCATATACAAAAATAACTCAAAATAGGGTCACATGTAAAATATAAAACTATAAAACTTTTAGGAAAACACGAAAGAAAATATTTGGGATCTATAATGGACAGAGTTCCTAAATACCAAAAGCATGATCCACAAAAAGTGAGCAAAGTCCAAAAGCATGATTTATAAATTGGACCGCATCAAAGTTCCAAATGTTTGCCCTGTGAAAGCCCATGTGAAGAGGATGAAAAGACAAGCTACAGACTGGAAGAAAATATCTGTAAACCACACACATATCCAACAAAGGACTAGAATTTTATTTTATTTTATTGAGATAGATTCTCACTGTCGCCCAGGCTGGAGTGATCACAGCTCACTGCAGCCTCAACCTCCCTGGCCTCAGCTGATCCTCCCATCTCAGTCTCTCAGGTAGCTGGGACTACAGGTGCACAACACCACATCCAGATAATTTTTTTCTTTTTTGTAGAGATAGGATTTCGCCATGTTGCCCAAGCTAGTCTCAAGCAACTCACCCATCTAAGCCTCCCAAAGTGCTGGGATTACAGGCATGAGCCACTGCACCTGGTCCAAACTAGAATTTTAAATGTACAAAGAACTCTCAAAACTCAACAGTTAAAAAACAATCCAATTAGAAAATCGGCAATCACATGAACAGACATTTTTCCAAAGATGGCAAATAAGCACATAAAAGGACTTTTCAACACCTTTGGCAATCAGGAAAATGCAAATTAAAAACCACAATGACATTATCACTACACACTTATCAGAATGACTAAAGTACAAAATAGTATGATAATGTCATCAAATGCTGGTGAGGATGAAGAGAAAGTGCACTCATACACTGCTGAGGATGGGAGTGTAAAATGGTATAGCCATTCTGGAAACAGTCTGGCAGTTTCTTTTAAACAAAACATGCAATTACTATGTGACCCAACAATTGCAGTTTTGGGTGTTTATTCCAAAGAAAAGCAAATTTATGATCACACACCTTGTACACAAAATATTCCTGGCAGCTTTATTCATATTAGCTAAAAACTGGAATCAGCCCAGATGTTGGTCAATGGGTGAAGATTAAACAAACTGTGGTACATACCATGAAGTATACTACTCAACAATTTAAAAAAAAAAAAAAAACAAAACAAGAAAAAAAAAAAAAACTAATGGGCCCGGTACGGTGGCTCACGCCTGTAATCCCAACACTTTGGGAGGCCAAGGCCAAGGCCGGCAGATCACCTGAGGTCAGGAGTTCAAGATCAGTCTGGTCAACACGGTGAAACCTCGTCTCCACTAAAAATACAAAAAAATTAGCTGGGTGTGGTGGTGCATGCCTGTAGTCCCAGCTACTTGGGAGGCTGTGGCAGGAGAATCGTTTGAACGCAGGAGGCAGAAGTTGCAGTGAGCCAAGATTGTGCCACTGCACTCCAGCCTGGGCAACAAAGTGAGACTCTGTCTCAAAAAAAATAAATAAAACAGGCCAGGCATGGTGGCTCACGCCTGTAATCCCAACACTTTGGGAGGCCGAGGCAGGCAAGGCAGATCACTTGAGGTCAGGAGTTCAAGACCAGCCCAGCCAATGTAGTGAAACCCCATCTCTACTAAAAATACAAAAATTAGCTGGGCATGGTGGTGGGCGCCTGTAATCCCAGCTACTCAGGAGGCTGAGGCAAGGAGAATCACTTGAACCTGAGAGGCAGAGGTTGCAGTGAGCCGAGATCGTGCCATTGCACTCCAGCCTAGGCGACAGAGCAAGACTCTGTCTCAAAAAAAAAAAAAAACAAAAAACAAACAAAAAAATGATACACACAACTTGGATTAATCTCCAGGGAATTATGCTGAGTTGGGGGGTGGGGGGGAGCCAATCCCAAAAGGTTACATTCTATATGATTCCATTTATACAACATTTGTAAAATGACAAAATTTTAGAAATGGAGGACAGTTTCAGTTACCAAGGTTTGGAGTGTAGAAATATCGGGAGGCTATAATTACAAAAGAACATGAAGGGTCCTTGTTCCTTGGAACTGTTGTATATTGACTATGGTGGTGGATACATGGACCTACATGAGTGACAAAATTGTACCAAATTTAATATACACAAATGAATAAAAATAAAACTGGGGAATTTTAATAAGGCTGGTGTACTACACCAGATGTCAACATCGTGGTTGTGATGTTATAAAAGTTTCCCAAAACTGCTACCATTGGGAGAAACTGGGCAAAGTATACAAGAGATGCCTTTGTATTATCTTTTAGAACTGCATGAGAAATTACAATTATCTTAATAAAAATTTCAACTTAAAAAAGTCTGTACAGAAGCATTGCTAATTATATGAAAGAAACAAATCAACACTGTCCTTCGTTCTAATTTTGATATGATGTACTTTTTGGGTCTCCAGAATAATGGTTTTTCCATTTTCTAATGTTTTACAACTTTGGAAGCTCTGTTTCTGGGTCATATTTGAAACACAGCATTCTAGGCCAGGCGTGGTGGCTCCCACCTATAAATCCCAGCACTCTGGGAGGCTGAGGCAGGAGTACTGATTGAGCCCAGGAGTTCGAAACCAGCCTGGGTAACATGGCGAGACCCCGTCTCTATTAATTTTTTTTAATCAATAGTAAATAATAAATAATAAAAAAAAGAAATGTAGCATTCCATCAATAGTTGCTGTTTTCCTCAAAAATACTATTTTTCAGCTCTGGAAAGAAGAATAAACATCAAGCAATCACTTATGCTTGCAACCCAAAATACACTGCACTGTCTTCAAATAAAAACGTTTTTCTCATTTCAGATTTCCCTTAAGACTGAGTTTTCTTCACTAAAATTTCATTCTAATCAATTTTTCAAATTCCTTTTCTTTTTTTTCTTTGAGACGGAGTTTCACTCTTGTTGCCTAGGCTGGAGTGCAATGACGTGATCTCGGCTCACCACAACCTCTGCCTCCTAGATTCAAGCGATTCTCCTGCCTCAGCCTCCTGAGTAGCTGGGACTACATGCATGCGCCACCAGGCCCACCAGGCAAATTTTTGTATTTTTAGTAGAAACGGGGTTTCTCCACGTTGGTCAGGCTGGTCTCAAACTCCTGACCTCAGGTGATCCGCCGGCCTTGACCTCCCAAAGTGCTGGGATTACAGGCGTGAGCCACCGCACCAGGCCTCAAATTCCTTTTCTTATAATCCAAATTTAATGAACTAATTTCATAAACCCTCAATTATTCATCTATTTGAAGGATCCATCTCTGTGACCTTTACAAGACTTTTAGTCTTCTGGGTTCAGATAATGTCCTGTTAACCTCAACATCCTTTGTAACTCCTTTAAACTCTTTTTTTATATATAAAATAAAGTTTTAAAAAGCTGGCCTTGGTGGCTTTAGAGGCTGAGGCAGGAAGACTGCTTGAGCCCAGGAATTTGATCTTGAGTCCAGGAATTTGATTACTGCTTGAGCCCTGGGCAACACAGCAAGACCCTGTCTCTACAAAAATAAAATAAAATAAAAATGAAACTCCTCCTTTATGACTTAACCATCTCAATAAACAGTTTTCCCAGGCAAATCTCTTCGGCTAATCATACAATTTATATTTTTTGCTAACTAATGGTCTCTTACTTGTAAATCAACACTCAACAAGCTCCTACTCCTCTGTTCTTCACAACTGCTACCACAGCTCTGCCTGGGCAACCTTCTACTGTTAAAAGTTGAAAGAGATTGCCAGTATTTCTCCTATTGGCCTCTCCCTTTTGCAAACAAAACAAGAATACCAGTATTTCATTTGCCGGGCTTGTGCATCATTATACACCACAATTCTTGAAAAGAAAATAATTATCCCTAACATCATCGGCTCTTCTCTATTACGCTCTAAGTTGGCAAACGACAAGTAACTCGAACAAAATCCTTGATATTTTATTCTAAGACTTGTTACTTACCTATTCTTGCCCCTCCAAAAAAAAACAAAAACAAAACCACAGCAACTCTACTCTACTTTTCAAATTGAAATTGATGAGCAGGAAAACTATCATTGATTTTTTTAAACACAACAATGAAATTCTCAGAATGAGTAATGTGGCTATGAATAAGATTGGCTGTGGATTCTAATAAAAACTCCTGGCCGGGCGCAATGGCTCACGCCTGTAATCCCAGCACTTTGGGAGGCCGAGGCGGGTGGATCACCTGAGGTCAGGAGTTTGAGACCAGCCTGGTCAACAGGGCGAAACCCCCGTCTCTGCTAAAAATACAAAATTTAGCCGGGCATGGTGGCTCAGGCCTGTAATCCCAGCTGCTCAGGAGGCTGAGGCAGGAGAAGCATTTGAACCCAGGAGGTGGAGGCTGCAGTGAGCCGAGATCAGGCAACTGCACTCCAGCCTCGGGAACAAAAGTGAAACTCTATCTCAAAAAAAAAAAAAAAAGAAAAAAGAAAAAGAAAACTAATTAGCCATGTGGCCTTTTGGCCTTCTGGAAGTTACTTCACCTCACCGGTCTCAGTTTTCCCACTTTGAAAATTCATTTAAGGGTTCATTCCTGCACTAACATTCCACGATTCTAACATTCCAAGAAGGTCTATGTAAATACAGACAACAAAAAGACAAACCTGCCTTCAACATCTGAAAGTACAGACCAGTGCTATTAAAGCATGAGAAGGTACCATAAAGGATCCTCTTGATTCACAACCACTGGTTAACAGTAGCTAATACCTGGAACAGGAGGGGCTGTCTGTGATCAAATGCTCTTTTAGAGAGCTGGGTCAAGTGTTAGTTTTTTGGGTTTTGTTGAGTGGTGGGAAAAATATATCTAAAACATTTACCATTTAAACCATTTTCTAAAACATAATATTAAATTTGCCATCTTAACCATTTTTGATGTGTACAGTTCAGTGTTAACTGTATCACACTATTGTGCAACAGATCTCCAGAGCCTTCTTTTCATTTTGCAAAACTGTAATGCGTTGTTTTATACTCATTAAACACCTTCCTATTTCCCTCTTCCCCAGCCCCTGGTAATCACCATTATTTCTGTTTCTATGAATTTGACTTTAGATAGCCTCATATTCATATAAATGAAATCACATAGTATTTGTCTTTTCATGCATTTCAAACATTTTTAAGTGTACAATTCAGTGGCATTAAATTAGTTCACACTGTTATACAACCATCATCACTATTCCTCTCTGGAACTTTTCATTCTCCCAAACTAAAACTCTGTGATTATTAAGCAATAACTCCCCATTACTCTGTCCCCCAGGCCCTAGTAACCACTATTCCACTAATTTGTCTACGATAGGTACCTCACACATTATCTGTCCTTTTGTGTCCAACTCATTTTACTTAGTAATCTATTTTCAAGGCGCGTCCATGTGGTAGCATGTTAGAATTTCCCTCCCTTTTAAGGCTGAATAATATTCCATTCTATGTGTATACCACATTTTGTTTATCCATTCATCCACTGATGAACATGTGAGTTGTTTCCACCTTTCAGCTATCGTGAATAATGCTGCTATGAATGCTGGTGCACAAATAGCTGTTTGAGTCTTTTTTGTTGTTCTTTGTTTTGAGACAGGGTCTTGCTCTGTCACCCAGGCTGGAGTACAGTGGCACGATTATCAGCTCACTGCAACCTCCAATTCCCGGGTTCAAGTGATCCTCTCACCTCAGCCTCCCAAGCAGCTGGTACTACAGGCATGCGCCACCATGTACAGCTAATTTTGGGATGCTTCTTGGTAGAGACAGGATCTCACCATGTTGCCCAGGCTGGTCTTGAACTCCTGAGCCCAAGTGATCTGGCCTCCTAAAGTGCTGGGATTTACAGGCATGAGCCACCTTGCCTGGCCCTGTTTGAATCTTTGATTTAAATTATCCTGGATATAACTTCAAGTGAGATCACTAGATCATATGGTAATTTCATTTTTAATTTTTTGAGAAACCACCCTATTGTTTCTCACTGTGGCTGCACCATTTCACATTCCCACCAGCAATGCACCAAGGTTCCAATTTCTCTACAACCTCATCACTTGTTTTTGTCTTTTGTTGTTGTTATAACTATCCTAAATGGTCGCAAAATAACATCTCACTGTGGTTTTGATTTGCATTTCCCTAATTATTAATGATCTATAGCTCACTATAGCTGAACATCTTCCCATGTTTATTGGGCATCTGTTTATCTTCTTTGGAGACATACCTAGAGAGGTTTTTTTTTAAATAGTAATTATGAAACACTTCACAAATTTGCGTGTCATCCTTGCGCAGGGACCATACTAATCTTCTCCGTATCATTCCAAGTTTAGTATATATGCTACCGAGACAAGCACTCTGGATGGTCTTTTGGGGTTTTTTGTTTAAGACAGAATCTCACTCTGTCATCCAGGCTGGAGTGAGATGGTACAATCATAGCTCACTGCAGCTTCAAACTCCTGGGCTGAAGTGATCCTCCCATCTCAGCCTCCTGAGTAGCTGGGACTACAGGTGTGCACCACCATACCCAGCTAATTTTTTATTTAAAAGCTTTTTTTTTTGTAGAGACAGGGTCTCGCTAAGTTGCCCAGGCTGGTCTCGAACTCCTGAGCTCAAGCTACCCTCCTGCTTCGGCCTCCCAAAGTGTTGGAAATACAGGTGTGAGCCACAGCACCCAGCCTAATCAATCATTTCTTAAATGCAGGTTAGTGGAATCAACCTACTCTTCCAAAACTTAGCAAAATCATCCTGACAACAAAATGTATGTATTATACCTCTCTTAGGGACAAGAGCCTTTATCAACTTGATTTCTTACATGGAGCCCAGAGACTCCAATTCCCAATGAAAAATATTCCCTGTGAAAAAAGGAGTAAGCCTAGTGGTGGAGAAAGGATTAATGACACCAAAAGGTAGCACATCCAGTATAGAAGCAGCCCACTAAAAGCTTGTGCTTTGGGGACAAGTCCATGTAATTCCCACATCACTAATAAGTAATGCATTCCTGAGCTCATACTACCAAGATGGTTATGGTCAAATCAACCACTGAAATCTTCTCATCCAAAAGCAGTAACTCTCTTAAGACTAATTTTTCAAACAACCTTTCAATTTCTTTTTCTTTTCTTTTTTTTTGAGACAGAGTTTTGCTCTTGTTGCCCAGGGTGGATTACAATGGCACGATCTCGGCTCACCGCAACCTCCACCTCCCTGGTTCAAGCGATTCTCGTGCCTCAGCCTCTCGAGTAGCTGAGATTACAGGCATGCGCCACCACGCCCAGCTAATTTTGTATTTTTGGTAGAGACAGGGTTTCACCATGTTGGCCAGGCTGGTCTCGAACTCTGACCTTAGGTGATCTGCCCGCCTCGGCCTCCCAAAGTGCTAGGATTACAGGTGTGAGCCACTGTACCCAGCCCCAACCTTTCAATTTCTAAGAGCAGTCTTGCCCTATTAAGCCAAACAGCTAACCAGCTAACATTTTTTTTTTTTTTTTTTTTTTTTGAGTCAGAGTCTCACTCTTGTCGCCCAGGCTGGAGTGCAGTGGCAAGAGCTCGGCTCACTGCAACCTCCACCTCCCGGGTTTAAGCAATTCTCCTGCCTCAGAGCCTCCCAAGCAGCTGGGGCAACAGGCACACACCACCACGCCTGTCTAATTTTTGTATTTTTAGTAGAGGCGGGGTTTCACCATGTTGGCCAGGCTGGTCTCGAACTCCTGACCTCTGGTGATCCACCTGCATCGGCCTCCCAAAGTGCTGGGATTACAGGCATGAGCCACTGCGCCCGGCCACAGCTAATATTTGTTAAGTCCGATCCCAATCTCCTTCATATAATGATCAGAAAGTAGGTAAAAGGGAAAAAAATTTTTTTTTTTTTTGAGACAGAGTCTCACTGTTGCCCAGGCTGGAGTGCAGTGGCACGATCTCGGTTCACTGCAAGCTCCGCCCCCCGGGGTTGACGCCATTCTCCTGCCTCAGCCTTCCGAGTAGCTGGGACTACAGGCGCCCACCACCTTGCCCGGCTAATTTTTTGTATTTTTAGTAGAGACGGGGTTTCACTGTGTTAGCCAGGATGGTCTCGATCTCCTGACCTCCTGATCTGCCTGCCTCGGCCTCCCAAAGTGCTGAGATTACAGGTGTGAGCCACCGTGCCCAGCCAAAAAGGAAAAACTTTAAATAAACTACCCCCAATTCATATTAAGAGGATCCTGATTGTACCATCTGTCTGCCTACCTGCCTGCCTTCATTCATTATTTATGGTGCACCCATTAAGTGCAGGTACTCTTCCAGGTGTTTAGCACATGAGGGAAAAAAAAAAAGACTAAGATTTCTGCCCTTGTGCAACTTATATTCTGGTGCCCTTGGATTTGTTTTGAGATTGGTTGAGTATAACATACGAGTAATTTGTTTTTTGCAGTAGTCTCCAATAAATCTGACCATAAATATAATACATAATTTCTAATATGGATGTATGAGAATTGAAAATATATAGAAACATTCAAATACAGTAGTCTTTGTGAATACCATCCTATAAATCTATAAAAATTATTTCTTCAAAAAACTAATAGCCAATAAGAAACTTAAAATGACTGCACCTGAAATAATGAGGGCCTGCCTTATTTTGGCAGTCAGGTCCTTCTGAATACCTGCAAGATAACTACTTCTATACAAACCTCTGGATGTTTTCTGTTTTTGTTTTATCACACACAGTCTCACTCCGTCACCCAGGCTGGAGTGCAGTGGTGTGATCCAAGCTCACTGCACCCTTGAACTCCTGGACTCAAGTGATCCTCCCACTTCAGCCTCCCCTGTAGTTAGAACTACAGGAACATGCCACCATGTCCTGCTAATTTTTTGTTTTTGCAGAGATGGGGGTCTATGCTGCCCAGACTGGTCTCAAACTCCTGACCTCAAGTGAACTTCCCAACTCAGCCCCCAAAGTGCTGGGATTACAGGTTTGAGCCACCACGCCCAGTCCTCAGGATGTTTTAACAATCAAGTGACTACTCAAAAATTTCATTATCATTTATACTGCTGGGATTACAGGTGTGAGCCACTGAGCCTGCCCTCAACAATTTTTAAATCTCGATTACACAATAAAATGACATTCTAGATATGCGTTAAAATATATTATTAAAATTTACTTTTTAGGTCAAGTGTGGTGGCTCGCATCTGTAACCCCAGAAATTTGGGAGGCCGAGGTGGGTGGATCACCTGCGGTCAGGAGTTCTTCGCCAGCCTGGCCAACACGGCAAAACCGCATCTCTACTAAAAATATTTTAAAAAGTAGCTGGGCGTGGTAGTGGGTACCTGTAATCCCAGCTATTAGGGAGGCTGAGGCAGGAAGAATTGCTTGAATCTGGGAGGCGGAGACTGCAGTGAGCCCAGATCGCGCCACTACACTCCAGCCTGGGCAACAGAGTGATACTCCACCTCAAAAAAAAAATTTTTTTTTACTTTTTAAAATGTGACTATTTGGCCAGGTACAGTGGCTCATGCCTGTAATCCCAGGATTTTGGAAGGCCAAGGTGGGCGGATCACCTGAGGTCAGGAGTTCAAGACCAGCCTGGCCAACATGGTAAAACCCTGTCTCTACTAAAAAATTCAAAAATTAGTTGGGCATGGTGGCACACGCCTATAATCCCAGCTACTTGGGAGGCTGAGGCAGTAGAATTGCTTGAACCTAGGAGGCGGAGGTTGCAGTGAGCCAAGACTGCACGACTGCACTCCAGTCTGGGCAACAGAACAAGACTCCATATCTTAAAAAAAAAAAAAAAAGTCGCTATTAAAAGTAATATACGTGATTCACATTATTTCTTTTGAACGGCACTGGCTAAACGCAATGACAGACTTTGTTTTTTTTTTTTTTTTTGAGACGGAGTCTCGCTCTGTTGCCCAGGCTGAAGTGCAGTGGCACGATCTCGGCTCACTGCAAGCTCCGCCACCTCCGGGGTTCATGCCATTCCCCTGCCTCAGCCTTCCGAGCAGCTGGGACTACAGGCGCCCACCACCGCGACTGGATAATTTTTTGTATTTTTAGGAGAGACGAAGTTTCACCACCTTAGGCAGGATGGTCTCGATCTCCTGAACTCATGATCCGCCCACCTCGGCCTCCCAAAGTGCTGGGATTATGGGCGTGAGCCACCACGCCCGGCCCAATGGTATTTTAAACCTGTGCACACAGCTAATACATGAATGTGTTCAAGCTGTACTCAGAATCATTTATTTTCTCAACTTACACTATTCAACATCTTATATATGAAAACATTTTTATCTGAAAGTATGAAAATGTCAGAGTCTAGGCTGGGCGCGGTGGCTCATGCCTGTAATCCCAGCACTTTGGGAGGCTGAGGCAGATGGATCACCTGAGGTCAGGAGTTCAAGAGCAGCCTGACCAACATGATGAAACACCATCTCTACTAAAAATACTAAATTGGCCAGGCGTGGTGGTGTGCACCTGTAATCCCAGCTACTCAGGAGGCTGAGGCAGGAGAATCGCTTGAACCTGGGAGGCAGAGGTTGCAGTGAGCAGAGACTGCGCCACTACACTCTAGCCTGAGCAACAAAAGCAAAACTCCATCTCAAAAAAAAAAAAAAAAATAAGGAGGGCGGGCGTGGTGGCTCCCGCCTGTAATCCCAGCACTTTGGGAGGCTGAGGCAGGCAGAGTACCTGAGGTCAGGAGTTCAAGATCAGCCTGGCCAACATGGTGAAACCCTGTCTCTACTAAAAATACAAAATTAGCCAGGCGTGGTGGCATATGTCTGTAATCCCAGCTACTTGGGAGGCTGAGGTTGCAGTGAGCCGAGATCAACCCATTGCACTCCAGCCTGGGCAAAAAGAACGAAACTTCGTCTCAAAAAAAAAAAAAAAAAAATTGTTTAGTGGAGCACCAACAAATACTTGGGTACCACGGTGTACAGGATGTTCAATCCATAAAATAACATGTTCTGCCACACCTCCACAGCATTAGAGTCACATATTCTATATACAGCTAATATGCACTGTGCTCCTACAAAGTGCCTGGCCCTGGCACCATGTGAAGTGCTTTCCTCTCACTAACCCCTAAAATCCTCACAACTACCCTATGTGGTAGATACTATGATTGACACTTTTTTTTTGAGACAGAGTTTCACTCTTGTTGCCCAGGCTGGAGTGCAATGGCGCGATCTCAGCTCACCACAACCTCCGTCTCCCAGGTTCAAGCGATTCTCCTGCCTCAGCCTCCTGAATAACTGGGATTACAAGCATGCGCCACCACGCCCAGATAATTTTTGTATTTTTAGTAGAGACGGGGTTTCTCCATGTTGATCAGGCTGGTCTTGAACTTCCGATCTCAGGTGATCTGCCTGCCTCGGCCTCCCAAAGAGCTGGGATTACAGGCGTGAGCCACCGTGCCCAGCCTTAACACTTTTAAAGAGCCTGAAGCCAACAGAGGTTAAGTAATCTGCCAAAGTTGCACAGCTAGTAACCTGTGGAAACAAGATTCCAACCCAGCAGACTTGATCCAAAATCATCACATCTTCCCAAGTAAAAGGACTGCAAAAAGATTATACCATTATCTTACAGGACTGAATTTTACTTGGGGGCATGCATCCTTTACAAAAAGATTGGAGAAGACAGAGTTAATGTTTTGCTTCCTACTCTCCACACTGTTCATAAAGATAGGTTAAAGTTGACCACACAGCCGGGCATGGTGGCTCACGCCTGTAATCCCAGCACTTTGGGAGGCTGGGACAGTGGATTGCTTGAGGTCAAGAGTTCAAGACCAGCCTGACCAATATGGTGAAACCCAGTCTCTACTAAAAATACAGAAATTAGCCAGGTGTGGTGGTGGGCACCTGTAGTCTCAGCTACTCAGGAAGCTGAAGCAGAATTGCTTGAACCCCTGAGGCAGAGGATGCAGTGAGCCGAGATCACGCCACTGCACTCCAGCCTGGGCGACAAGAGTGAGGCTCAGTCTCAAAATAAATAAAGTTGACCACATGAATTAAATCCTCAACCTCACTACACATTTGTTCTACGCTCCCTTTTCCAGAAAGGCCCTATCCTACCCCTCTGACTCAATTCCTATTAGTCCTTCAGACTTCATTTATTTATTATTATTTTTTGAGACGGAGTCTCGCTTTGTTGCCCAGGCTGGAGTGCAGTGGCACAATCTCAGCTCACTGCAACCTCCGCCTCCCAGGTTCAAGCGATTCTCCTGCCTCAGCCTCCTGAGTAGCTGGGACTACAAGCGCCTGCCACTACACCCACCTAATTCTTGTATTTTTAGTAAAAACGGGGTTTCACCATATTGGCCAAGCTGGTCTTGAACTCCCGACCTTGTGATCTGCCCGCCAAGGCCTCCCAAAGTGCTGGCATTACAGGCATGAGCCACCGTGCCCGGCCCAGACTTCATTTTAGGTATCATCTCTATGTAAGCCTACTCAAACTCCTCACGATTTAGACTAGCCACTCTTCCTCCCTATGCTTACTGTTGTAGCATCTTCCACACTATTGATTGACCTCACTGGAATGCTCCTCAAGGGGTCTGTTGTGTTCATCATTTATTCCCAGTGCCTAAGAACAGTGTCCAGCATTAGGTGCTCAATAAATATTTGCTGACCCATCTGATCACCTAACCCTAGCCAGCTACAGCTAAAAGTGGAGTGTTAAAAGCAAACAGTGCTAGGGAAGTGCTAGTGCTAAGTGCTAGTATTCTCTAACCCACAAGTTAGAGAACAAGCTCTAAGTTTCATGAAATTTATGACAGACCAAGAAAACAGTTATATGCTCTGGAAATAAGGATTATGATAATTTGCCTCCCAAAAAAGGTAAGCAAAATAAAAATCTATTTAAAAATCACTTGTCCAATTTAATTTCAGTATAATTTCTTTTGTGAGAATGAAGCAGCTATTTGTCACAAAAGAAAACCCAAACCAAACATTTCAGTAACGCTATATAAATTGTTTCCAATCAGCTTAATTTTGACAATTCCCAGAGTTCAAAGACGACTGCAGTTGCTTTTTAAAATCGTCTCAATATAAAATTACATTTAAAAATGGGTTCAACTGCACCGCCACAATGCTGAGAGCCATATGTCTTTTAAGAAATTTATTGGGGAGCGGATGGGTTTCACAATTAATACAGCACAATTAGCGTCAATGCCACTTAAATTTTCTCACCAGATTCAAAAGGGACTTTCCTAGAGCCTTCCCTTTTCCTTTCCTAAACGGGAAATTCGATTAAAAAGGTCACTCTTTAGCTCTTACTTCCACACTAAGTAATTCTGAAACATGGTGAAAGTGCATTATAAGTCCATAGGGCTATGACTGGCAAAATACTTTCCTGTAAATACTAGAGTCAAATAAAATGGAAAAGAGAACTTGACTTCACTCCGTTGGGTTTGAGGACAGAAACTGATCATCTCCCTCAGATTACTGCTTCTGTTGATGTCTCGAAAAGCACTGAGGCAAATATGCCAGAGTCCCACCCCAAGCGCGAAGAGCCTCTGTTTGACACATCAGTGGATTAGTGAATGAGGGCAACTCACTTTTCCCTTCTAATTTACCTTAATTATTCTTCTCAGAAACCCTCAAGTTTACTCTAAGTTATGACCCTATGGAATCTTCTCTTTGCCCCAAAGTATAAATTCAGGCCCTTCCCAAATAGCTAGTACTGCTTCAATCGCAACCACTGAAATAAACACCTTAAAAATATCACACATCTACTAATTCCACGCAAATGTGGAAAAAGCCAGTCCAGTCGCCTGAAGAAATAAGGTTCTGGAACATGGTTAAATGATGCATATTTTGTAACAGAAGGCACTGAGTATACTGGGAGACTCGAAAGCCAAAGACTGGATGGAAATCATGGGAAGACCCCGCCCCAGTAAGCTCGCTGCCGATTCAAACTTGGATCTGTCGTTTGGAATCGGAATCACTGAAACAAAGGCGTATATTACGGGAAGCAAGATGTCTGGAGTAAAATAAACGGTATGCAGCTACCGAGACCGTACACCGTCCTCCCACAGGTCTTACCTATGGTGGAAATAAAGGTAGTATTGAAGGCATCATCCGAAAAACGAAAAAGAACGCAGGTCTTTCCCACTCCCGAATCCCCGATCAGGAGCAGCTTGAAAAGCAGGTCGTACGTCTTCTTCGCCATTGGGAGGAGCGGCTCGGGCTCTCGCCGCCGGCGGCCCCAAGGGATCGGTCCCTCTCACTACGGCCAACTCCTCACTCGGGCGTTCTCAGGCCGGAGGACCGGGGAAGCGTGGGAAAAAAGAAGGCTCGAGAGGGCGCGGGCGACCTACGAAACAGCTTCGAGGAAGCCCCGACAGTGGCGGCGTCCAGTGCCTCCGAGGGCGGCGACCGCGGATCCGCAGCCTCTCCCAGCCGCTCCGCCCGGTTCCGGGGAGTCGGTCGGGACAAAATGGCCTCCCCTCCCCCCTCAGGGCTTCTCGGCCGGGACGCTCCCACGGGCGAGCAAGCCTGCTCTGCCGTCGAGGAGGCGCGGCGGGCGTAAGGACAGTCCCTCTCCCGAGCAGAAACTCCCTGCTAGCACGCGGCGAGTGCAGCGAAGAAGGACCCCCAAGTCGACGAGCTCAGTTACATAGCCCCAGGAAACCGAGCCACCCCGGCCAGAGCCACCTTTTCCCCGTGCCCTCTCACGCCGGCGTGCGCGCTGCCTGAGACGCACGCAAGGACGTACGCCCGCCCTTCCCTCGCGCCCTAGCCTTGCGGTCCGCCTCTGCGCACGCGCACAAGAGGGCATGGGGGCGCGCCGAAGTGGCGAGTGGAATGCTCGGGTCTCCAAGCCTCAGTCTGAGGCTGGACCCAGAGAGAAGAAGGGAGGGGCGAGAAAGGGCGAGGCCGCGGGCGCGCTCCCTGTGGCCGCCTGATAGGGTGCGCGGCGTTACGAGCACGCCCCGCGGGAGCAGCTGCCTAACGACTGCGCAGGCGCAACGCCCCCCGCCCACCGCCACCCGGGACACCCTTCCCGAGTCCAGCACCTCCTTCCCCTCCCGGGGTCTCCCGCTGGACTGCGCTGCGGTTTCTCTGCACAGGGCTTGTCGGGTGTGTTGAGCTGGAGGTCTTGGCGCAGCGACGGGCTTGGGTGGCCATGTGTTCCCGTGTAGGTGGAGCTCGTAAACGCGAGAAAAAGCCGCGCCCTAGGTCATTTAATAGCCTCTTTGCTAGAACGAGACGCCTCCCGGCGTGCCCCCTCTCCAGGGCCAGCCCTGACGGGGAAACATGATCGCTGCATCCGGATTGACTTCAAGAGCAAGAGTTTGAGATGGAAAAGCTGGCCACGCTGCTCGGGTTGGGATGATGTAATCCTCACAGCCTCTTCCTGGGCGAGGAGAGGAAGGTTGAGGAACACCTGGGCGCAGGAAGAACCTCCCCGCGAAATGGAAGGTTCTGTGCGGTGCTCAGAGAACCTGCTTCAGGCCTTTGCCGTCCTTTAGGAATCCGGGAGAACCCGAGAGCTCTCTGCAGAGGAGGTGGGGCCTCTGCCTGCCGCCAGAGTCGTACCACTGGGTTGAGAATTGAAAGGTGGTCAAGCCTACTCCCACTCCGACACAGCCTGCTTCCTCGCATTTTCTTTTTCTTTTTTTCTTTTTCTTTTTTTTTTTTTTTTTTTGAGATGGAGTTTCGCTCTTGTTGCCCAGGCTAGAGTGCAATGGCACAATCAATCTCGGCTCACTGCAACCTCCACTTCCTGGGTTCAAGTGATTCTCCTGCCTCAGCCTCCCAAGTAGCTGGGATTACAGGCATATGCTACCACGCCCGGCTAATTTTTTGTATTTAGTAGAGACGGGGTTTCACCCTGTTGGTCAGGCTGGTGTCGAACTCCTGACAAGTGACCCGCCCGACCCGGCCTCCCAGACTGCTGGGATTACAGGCGTTAGCCCCCGCGCCCGGCTTCTTTGCATTTGCTTTACCTTCTGTTCTCTCTCATCAGTCCTGTTTACGCCACCCTTTTTCTCTCCTACTCTTCTGTAGTTGCAATATTCATGCTGCTGACCTTCCATTCTCAGGGACATCCATCCCTCAAGCACACCTGGGTGTGATGGCACAGGAGTTGAACCTGGTGAGCTGGTTCAACCTGATAAAGTGGAAAACGCTGAAGTATGTGGAAAGCAAGAAACAGGGATAGAGAAGTAAAAACTACATTTTCACACACACCACCCCACGATCGCCAAATCACCAAAATGTGTATTTGATATGTAATTAAAGTTAGACTTTCGGGCAATTCCGTCTTACATTTCCGTCTTATGTTTCAGTCTTACATTTTTCCTTTCTTCCCAACCACCCCTAAAGCGTCCTTACCGAAGATACTTGCCTTCACTAATGCAGCTTTCTCTTCAGTTGTTTTCTCCAATTGCTCCTAGTCGTGTCACTTAAACTTTTTTTGAGACAGAGTCTCACTCTATCACCCATGCTGGAGTGCAGTGGCACAATCTCGGCTCACTGCAACGTCCGCCTTCCGGGTTGAAGTGATTCTCCTGCCTCAGCCTCCTTGGTAGCTGGGATTACAGGCTCGCACCACCACGCCTGGCTAATTTTTTTTTTTTTTCCTTGAGACGGAGTCTCGCTGCAGTACAGTGGTGCGATTTCGGCTCACTGCAGGCTCCGCCCCCAGGGGTTCACGCCATTCTCCTGCCTCAGCCTCCCGAGTAGCTGGGACTACAGGCGCCCGCCACCTCGCCCGGCTAATTTTTTGTATTTTTAGTAGAGACGCGGTTTCACCGTGTTAGCCAGGATGGTCTCGATCTCCTGACCTCGTGATCCGCCCGCCTCGGCCTCCCAAAGTGCAGGGATTACAGGCGTTAGCCACCGCGCCCGGCCCACGCCTGGCTAATTTTTATATTTTTAGTAGTGATGGGGTTTCACCATGTTGGCCAGGCTGGTCTCGAACACCTGACCTCGGATGATCCACCCGCCTCAGCCTCCCAAACTGCTGGGATTACAGGTGAGAGCCACTGCGCCTGGCCTCACTTAAACCTTCTTATCCTCTATGAATCATTCCGACTGTAGTCGGGAATGCCTTATGATAATAACAATTCTAAAATAGACTTGCTATGCAAATCACAAAGTGAGTAGTGATGGTCAGTGCAGCACAGGTGTGTTATCAATTCAGAGTCAGAAGGAAAATCTTGTTACCTTGATTATTCCTTTCAAAATAAATTAGATTAACTCAAGCCCCAATGTTACAAAGTATTTTAAAAGTCTTGAAAGTTTTTAAGCTGGGCACAGTGACTGAACCTGTAGTCCCAGCTATTCAGGAGGCTGAGGAAGGAGGATTGCTTGACCCCAGGAGATTCAGACCAGTCTGGACAACAGAGGGGACTCCATCTGTGAAAAAATGAAGTGTTAGAGGTTTTGTTTGTTTTTGAGACAGGGTCTTGCTTGTTTCCCAGACTGGAGTGTGGAGGCCTCACTGCAACCTCAACCTCCTGGCCTCAAGCGATCCTCCCACCTTGGCTTCCTAAGGTGCTGGGATTACAGGTATGAGCCAACAGGCCCAGCCAAGATTTTTTCCTGTAGAAGGCCTAATTTGGGCCAGGCCTAGTGGCTGTCACCTGTAATCCCAGCACTTTGGGAGACCGAAGTGGGTGGATCATTTGAGGTCAAGAGATCGAGACCATCTTGGCCAACATGGTGAAACCCCATCTCTACTAAAAATACAAAAATCAGCTGAGCATGGTGGCACACACCTGTAGTCCCAGCTACTCGGGAGGCTGAGGCAGGAGAATCGCTTAAACCAGGGAGTCGGAGGTTGCAGTGGGCCAAGATTGCACCACTGCATTCCAGCCTGGTGACACAGCAAGACTCCATCTCAAAAAAAAAAAGCCTAATTTGGAGAGTAATACCACTACATAAATTTTGGGGATAATGGACAGTTGAAAAATTTGAAAAACCCAACACAAATGATAAATGTTTGAAGTGATGGATAACCTCATTTGTAATGATTTGATCATTACACACAGTATGCATGTATCAAAATATCACATGTGCTTCCATTAATATGTACAAATATATATCAGTAAAAAAGATTTTTTCACTTTATTTTTTATCCTGTAACCAACAACTTTATCACTTAGAAACCTTTCCCCATGAACTCATATTCTGAAACTTTAGGAATTATTAGATTTATTAACAAATTATGGATCATACACTTTTTTTTTTTTGAACTAGAATCTCACTCTTTCATCCAGACTGGAGTGCAATGGCACAATCTCGGTTCACTGCAACTTCTGCCTCCTGGGTTCAAGTGAAACTCCTGCCTCAGCCTCCCAAGTAGCTGGTATTACAGGCACCGCCACCACGCCTGGCTAAGTTTTGTATTTTTGGTAGAGACGGGGTTTCACCATGTTGGCAAGGCTGCTCTTAGACCCCTGACCTCAAGTGATCCGCCCTCCTCAGCCTCCCAAAGTGCTGGGATTACAGGAATGAGCCACCGCGCCCAGCCCCTGGACTACGTTCTTTATAGAGCAATTTTGAAAAAAGCATAAGCCCTAAACTAGGGCGTGAGCCACCGTGCCTGACCAGGATAGTCTTGAACTCCTGACCTCAAGTGATCTGCCCACCTCGGCCTCCCAAAGTGCTGGAATTACAGGCGTGAGCCACTGTGCCCGGCCAGGATCATACCTTTTCTTTTTTTTTTTTTTTTTTTTTTGAGGCAGGGTCTCACTCTGTCTCCCAAGCTGCAGTGCAGTGGAACGATCATGGCTCACTGCAGCCTCAGCCTCTCAGGCTCAAGCAGTCCTCCCACTTCAGCCTCCTGAGTACTTGAGACTACGGATGTGCACAATTATGCCCAGCTAATTTTTATATTTTTTGTGGAGACGGGGTTTTGCCATGTTGCCCAGGCTGGTCTCGAACTCCTGGGCTCAAACAATCCACCAGCCTTGGCCTCCCAAAGTGCTGGGATTACAAGTGTGAGCCAACATGCCCCACCATATCTTTTAAACCATAATTCGACCCCTGAACGTAACTCACAGATGAGGAGTCTAAGATTCAGAGAAGTTAGGGCCTTCCCAGAGGTCACACTGTTAGTGCACAGCCTGGACTATACGGGCAAGGAAAAAGAGAAGAAAACCTCCACAGGACATCATATTACCTCAAGGTGAGAATTGGGAGGATTGAGAGGCTCGGCCAGTACTTAGCATTTGGATTCTCTAAAGTTAATTAAAGGTTTTGCTAGAGTGAGGCCTAAGCATCAAGCTGTATCTGCCAGTGAAGCGAGCAGAAGTGATCAAGGTATGGAAGATCTCTGACTCTAGAAAAAAAGAGTAAAATGGGGATCTACACAGGCCTAAAGGATAAACCTAGAGTTATGAAGAAATATTTCATAGAAGTAGAAACAGTGAAAGAAAATGCCAATCTACTGCTAGTTTAGGGGTTACACTTCTTTCAAAATTGCTCTATAAAGAATGTAGTCCAGAGGCCAGGTGCGGTGGCTCATGCCTGTAATCCCAGCACTTTGAGAGGCCCAGGCAGGTGGATCACTTGAATTTAGGAGTTTGAGACCAGCCTGGCCAACTTGGTGAAACCCCGTCTCTACTAAAAATACAAAAATTAGCCGAGCATGGTGGCAGGTACCTGTAATTCCAGCTACTTGGGAGGCTGAGGCAGGAGACTCGCTTGAGTCTGGGAGGCTGAGATTGCAGTGAGTCGAGATCGCACCACTGCACTCCAGGCTGAGTGACAGAGCGAGACTCCATCTCAACAACAACAAAAAAAAGTGTAGTCCAGGCCAGGTGCAGAGGCTCATGCCTGTAATCCCAGCACTTTAGGAGGCCAAGGTAGGCAGATAGCTTGAGTCTAGGAGTTCCAGACCAGCCTAGGCAACATGGTGAAGCCCCATCTCTAAAAAAAGCAAGAAAAAATTAGCCTGACATGGTGGTGAGTTCCTGTGATCCCAGCTACTCGGAAGGCTGAGGTGGGAGGATTGCTTGAGCCTGGGAGGCCAAGGTTGCAGTGAGCCATGATCCTGCCACTGCACTACAGCCTGAGCAACAGAGTGAGACACTATCAAAAAAATAAATAGGCTGGGCACAGTGGCTCACACCTGTAATCCCAGCACTTTGGGAGGCTGAGGTGGGTGGATCACGAGGTCAAGAGATCGAGACCATCCTTGTCAACATGGTGAAACCCTGTCTCTACTAAAAATACAAAAATTAGCTGGGCGTGGTGGCGTGCGCCTGTAGTCCCAGCTACTCAGGAGGCTGAAGCAGGAGAATCGCTTGAACCCGGGAAGTGGAGATTGTAGTGAGCTGAGATCATACCACTGCACTCCAGCCTGGGTGACAGAGCAAGACTCCGTCTCAAAAAATAAAAAATAAAATAAATAAATAAATAGGAGCCTGGGCGCGGTGGCTCACGCCTGTAATCCCAGCACTTTGGGAGGCCAAGGCGAGCGGATCACGAGGTCAGGAGATCGAGACCACGGTGAAACCCCGTCTCTACTAAAAATACAAAAAATTAGCCGGGCATGGTGGTGGGCGTCTGTAGTCCCAGCTACTCGGGAGGCTGAGGCAGGAGTATGGCGTGAACCCGGAAGGCGGAGCTTGCAGTGAGCCGAGATCGCGCCACTGCACTCCAGCCTGGGTGACAGAGCGAAACTCTGTCTCAAAAAGAAAATAAATAAAAGAAAATAAATAGAAAGAAAGAGAGAGAGAGAGGAGAAAGAAAGAAAGAAAGAAAGAAAGAAAGAAAGAAAGAA
>NW_026652288.1:25617300-25719644 GCF_009828535.3 Hylobates moloch | reverse complement strand
AAAGAGAAAGTAGTAGCCCAAATATTTGCAAAGCCAAGAAAAAAGAGGCATATTTATATGTTTATACTATCAATTAAGGTATTATCTCTATATTTTTCTAGAAAAAGCATAGCTGACCAGTTCATGGTTCTAGTCTTCAACTTAAGCTTTTAGGACCTGCCTCTACCTTATAAAAAATTCCTGCCTCAAAAGATACTGAGGCAGGATCATCTTTACCACTGTTCCCATGCATATTCAGTCTCTATACCTGATTTCTTACTCTTTTATCCCTCCCCAACTTGCTCTCTGTGTTCTTCATAAGAATTGAGTCTTCCAGGCCGGGCATGGTGGCTCACGCCTGTAATCCCAGCACTTTGGCAGGCCGAGGCAATCGGATCACCTGAGGTCAGGAGTTCCAGCCTAGCCTGGCCAACATGGAGAAACCCTGTCTCTACTAAAAAATACAAAATTAGCCAAGCATGGTGGTGCATGCCTGTAATCCCAGCTACTCGGGAGGCTGAGGCAGGAGAATTGCTTGAACCCAGGAGGTGGAGGTTGCAGTGAGCCGAGATCACACCATTGCATTCCAGCCTGGGCAAAAAGAGGGAAACTCTGTCTCAAGAAAAAAAAAAGAATCGAGTCTTCCCTTGAAGGGCCAGCCCACTGCTACGTCATCACCTTTCTGTAAAACTTTCCCCTCCAGTCTCCAGGACTTTGTGTATTTACTACTGCTTATTTCCTGTGTTCACACCCACAGTCTTCCTGCAGGGACTTCATGAGGATAGATCTTGGTTAGACTTTCCTGATGCTAAGTACTGATTGCCTAGTGGCTGGCAGCTCGTCAGTATTCTGCTCTGCTTGCATGTCTTGACTTAGGCCTCCTGTTAGAAAATAATTGCCCCACCGGGCATGGTGGCACATGCCTGTAGTCCCAGCTACTTAGGGGGCTGAGGCAGGCGCCCCTGGAGCCTGGAAAGTGAAGGTTGCAGTGAGGCAAGATCCCGCCACTGTACTCCAGATTGGGCAACAGAGCAAGACTCTGTTTCAAAAAAAAAAAGCCGGGTGCGGTGGCTCACGCCTGTAATCCCAGCACTTTGGGAGGCCAAGGTGGGCAGATCACAAGGTCAGGAGTTCGAGGCCAGCCTGGCCAACATGGTGAAACCTCATCTCTACTAAAAAAATAAAAGAATTAGCCAGGTGTGGTGGTGCGTGCCTGTAATCCCAGTTACTTGGGAGGCTGAGTCAGGAGAATCGCTTGAACTGGAGAGGCGGAGGTTGCAGTGAGTTGAGATCGCGCCACTGCACTCCAGCCTGGGCGACAGAGCGAGACTCCGTCTCAAAAAAAAGAAAAGAAAATGATTGCCCCAGGAGTGTTCCCCAGTCCATTGGATATGTTTGTTCTAATCCACTGCCAAGGATGCCTCAGTTCGGAAATGCTGATCTCAGCTGGCTGTTGAGGGGCTCCAGGCCCTAGCCAAAGAGTCTTATTTTCTATCCTAGCTTCCACATGCTAAACTTCAGAGAAGCTGAATGAGACTTCTTTCCCACACTTCTGTATTCCCACAGTAAACTTCTGGGCTCAATCGAGTCTCCTGCCTCAGCCTCCTAAGCAGCTAGGACTACAGGAATGTGCCACCATGCCTAATTTATTTTATTTTTGTAGAGATAGGTTCTCACTATGTTGCCCAAGCAGGTCTTGAACTCCTGGCTTCAAGCAATCCTCCTACCTCGGCCCAGTGTCTTGCATGTAGTGGGAGCTCAATAAACTTCAGTTAAATTAAATTGTATCTATATTGGGAGAAATGTTGGAAGTTGTAACTAATTTCCTGCTGCGTGAAGAAATGCCCCAACCAGCCTCTATGTCAACATGGCCAGTGAGCTTGCCATGCAGACAGCTGATTGCAGGGCTGGGTATTTGTGACAAAAAAGCATTCCACAGACTGAGAGTAACTATGTTTTTCTATAATATCACCCATTTGTTTTAATTCCATCCTCTAGAGCAACACAGGATAAATCTTTCCCTAATTTCACATGACAGTGCTTTAACTATCTGAAGATAGTATTGGTGTTTTCCTCTAGGCTGCTTCAAGTTAACCCTTTCTCTTTTTCTTCCCCTTCTGAGGTGTTGAAACTCTTTTCAGATAAGACGATTCTCAGAAAACTATCATCACCATCATTCTGCTTTGCTTATGTCTCTCTTAGAGTATGACACCCATAATTGAACATTATGCTTGAGTTGAGGGCATAATCCCATGGAAATAACCAGATCAAGCTACTACTGGCAGGTAGTAGAAATATCTAAGACGAAGATGGTTTCAAAACCACCTTCCAGGTTAACTGCATTGTAACTAAAGAGCTATACAATAAACTATGATTAAAATTACATTTCACATTTACAAATTTAAAATAGACCAAGAAGGCTAGACACAGTGGCTCGTGCCTGTAATCTCAACACTTTGGGAGGCTGAGGAGGGAAGATCACTTGAGCCCAGGAGTTCACAATCAGCCTAGGCAACATGGCAAGACCCTGTCTCGGACAGGCGCAGTGGCTCATGCCTGTAATCTCAGCACTTTGGGAGGCCAAGACGGGAGGATCACGAGGTCAGGAGATCAAGACCATCCTGCCTAACACGGTGAAACCCCGTGTCTACTAAAAATACAAAAAAATTAGCTGGGCCTGGTGGCGGGCGCCTGTAGTCCCAGCTACTCGGGAGGCTGAGGCAGGAGAATGGCGTGAACCCGGGAGGTGGAGCTTGCAGTGAGCCGCAATAGCGCCACTGCACTCCAGCCTGGGCGACAGAGAGACTCTGTTTAAAACACACACACACACACACACACACACACACACACACACACACACACACACCACACACACACACACACACACACACACACACACACACACACACACACCTGTCTCTACAAAAAATAAAATTAGCTGGACATGGTGGCTCAAGCCTGTAGTCCTAGCTGCTCAGGAGGCTGAGGTAGGAGGATCACTTGAGCCCAGGAGTTCAAGGTTGCAGTGAGCTGTGATGGTGCCTCTGCACTCAAATCTGAGAGACAAAGGAAGACCTTGTCTCAAAAAATAAAATAAAATTAAGAAGAAGAACAGGCAATTAACAGAAGTGTATGACTATATGAAGAAATATTCTAATACAAAATATTCAAGTTTGTAACCAGAGAAATTAAAATTTAAACAATAAGATAATATTTCCCATCCATCAGCATGGCAAAAATTAGAAAGATGGATAATACCAAGTGTTAGTAAAGAGGTGAAGAGATGAGAACTCTCCTGCATAGCTGATGGGAATTCAATCTGGTCTAGCCATTCTGGGAAGCAACCAGGCAATATTTAATAAATAATGTACATACCTGTGACTCAACAGCACTATTCCTGAGGGCGTCCAACATAAATTCCCCCACATGTTTATCATTGCTTTGTTTGTCGTAGCTAGATGTTGGGTTGGAACCAATCTAAGCATCTATTACTAGGAGAATAAGTAAATAAAATACAATGGATGCTGCCTGAGTTAGAGCAGATCAGAAAGGGTTGGCTTGGGTTTGAAAATTGGCTATTATGACAACTCAGACCCAAGTTAAGGTTGTTAGCACTTCTGTTTATTAATAAACTGGGGCCAGGCGCGGTGGCTTAAGCCTGTAATCCCAGCACTTGGGGAGGCCACAGCAGTTGGATCACTTGAGGTCAGGAGTTTGAGACCAGCCTGGACAACATGGTGAAACCCCGTATCCACTAAAAATAAAAATAAAAAAATTAGCCAGGCGTGGTGGCGCGGGTCTGTAATCCCAGCTACTTGGGAGGCTGAGGCAGGAGAATCGCGTGAACCCAGGAGGCAGAGGTTGCAGTGAGCTGAGATCATGCCACTGCACTCCAGCCTGGGGAATAAGAGTGAGACTTCGTCTCAGGAAAAAAAAAAAAAAAAGCTAGTCCCAACTCTGATCTCATTAGACCAGTTTTCTCCCTATGAATGTGGGATAGGCCATGAGTAAGGCCTGCATTGATCACTAGAACTTAGGCATGTTTCTGTGAGGAACTAGAAAAGCATTGTTCTTTGCTTATTTGTGTTCTTTGCTTATGTGCTTATTTCACATTGCATGCCTGTATCATTGTTCTTTGCTTAGCTTGTTTGCCAGTTTATTATTTTTATTTTTATATTTTTTTTGAGCAGGAGTCTCGCTCTGTCACCCAGGCTGGAGTGCAGTGGCATGATCTCAGCTCACTGCAACCTCTGCCTCCCAGGTTCAAGCAATTCTCCTGCCTCAGCCTCCCGAGGAGCTGGGATTACAGGCACCTGCCACCACACCCGGCTAATTTTTGTATTTTTAGTAGAGACAGGGTTTCACCACGTTGGCCAGGCTGGTCTCGAACTCCTGACCTCATGCGATCCACCTACCTCGGCCTCTCAAAGTGCTGGGATTATAGGCATGAGCCACCGCACCCGGCCTGGGACAAGCTTTTTTCGTAGGATTAGCCTCAGGAGGAGGCCAGGTCAGCATTCAAGGGCCTACCGTATACCATATAAGAAAGTTTCTTGTATTATTGGGCTGATAGCATGCTTGCCCATGGCCTATCCCACATGCACTATTAAGACCCTAACTAGCTGCATCTTCAGCAACATGGTGAACTGAAACAAAGAAAACAGAAAATAATTTATAGGCCGGGCATGTGGTCACACCTGTAATCCCAGCACTTTGGGAGGCCAAGGCAGGCAGATAACGAGGTAGGAGTTCGAGACCGGCCTGTCCAACATGGTGAAACCCCGTCTCTACTAAAAATACAAAAATTAGCCGGATGTGGTGGTAGGCACCTGTAATTGCAGCTAGTCGGGAGACTGAGGCAGAATTGCTTGAACCTGGGAGGTGGAGGTTGCAGTAAGCCAAGATCATACCACTGCACTCCAGCATGGGTGACAGAGCAAGACTCTGTCTCATTAAAAAAAAAAAAAAAAAAAGATTTATAATACAATGCCATTCAGGTAAATTACAAACAACAACTTTCTTTTATGAGGTTTCACACATGTTTAATAACATATATCAAACATAATACACATGGAACCTATGAAAGAAGAAGGCAATGAGAGGGAAGAAGGGGGAAGAAATAGACCAGGTGCAGTGGCTCATGCCTGTAATCCCAGCACTTTGGGAGGCCGAGGTGGGCTAATCACCTGATGTCAGGAGTTCAAGACCAGCCTGGCCAACATGGTGAAACCCCGTCTCTACAAAAATACAAAAATTAGCTGGGCATGATGGCAGGTGCCTGTAATCCAAGCTACTCGGGAGACTGAGGTGGAAGAATTGCTTGAATCCAGGAGGCGAAGGTTGCAGTGAGCCGAGATCATGCCATTGCATTCCAGCCTGGATGACAGAGCGAGACTCCGTTTAAAAAAAAAAAATAAAAAGAAGGGGGAAAAATATAAAATGAGTAGGACCTTGCACAGACCACATAGTCAGTGGTCAATGTGCTAGAAAGTGAGGGATATGATTAACTCAGTGCTCTGCATCCCAGATCTAAATTTTTAAACAAATTGAGAAGATCGAATTGCACATGGAAGCAGACGACATTGGTATTGATACTCTTTATAGTTATCATTTCCAGAAAAATATCAAACGAGAAGAAAAACCCTAAATATTTGGTTTGGATTAATACAAAGAATATAGATTCTGGCTGTTTGCTTTTATGCCTAACTGCCACACAGCATAACAGTAGTTATGCAAATTTAAAAATGTGACAGACTTATTTCATCATATGAACTTGGCCATGGATGCCCAGACTTTATGGAATTGTCAGTTCCTGAAGCTTGGTGCTCAACTCTCAGCTGTCAGCTCTTTCCCCTCTCTGTCTGGTTCTAACTGTTTGGAATAATCCAGTTATTTGCAAGCTACCTCACCTTTTTCCTGGAGCCAGAGAAAGAGTAGAAGTATAGGTTATCAAAAGCCCTTACACACCTGCTAATTGAGTCAGTCACTGCCAAGACAATATCTAAAAGCAGCCGTCTCTGTTGTCCAAAATACCTCCAAGAAAAATAACTTAGGGGCCGGGCGCAGTGGCTCACGCCTGTAATCCCAGCACTTTGGGAGGCCAAGGCGGGTAGATCACGAGGTCAGGAGATCGAGACCATCCTGGCCAACATGGTGAAACCCTGTCTCTACTAAAAATACAAAAAATTAGCCGTGCGTGGTGGTGCGCACCTGTAGTCCCAGCTACTGCAGAGGCTGAGGCAGGAGAATAGCTCGAATCTGGGAGGTGGAGGTTGCAGTGAGCTGAGATCGTGCCACTGCACTCCAGCCTGGGTGACAGAGCAAGACTCTGTCTCAAAAAATAATAATAATAACTTAAAAGACAGGCCGGGCGCGGCGGCTCACGCCTGTAATCCCAGCACTTTGGGAGGCCGAGGCGGGCGGATCACGAGGTCAGGAGATTGAGACCATCCTGGCTAACACGGTGAAACCCCGTCTCTACTAAAAATACAAAAAATTATCCGGGCGAGGTGGCGGGCGCCTGTAGTCCCAGCTACGCAGGAGGCTGAGGCAGGAGAATGGCGTGAACCCCGGGGGGTGGAGCCTGCAGTGAGCCAAGATTGCGCCACTGCACTCCAGCCTGGGTGAAACAGCGAGACTCTAAAAAAAAAAAAAAAAAAAAAAAAAAAAAAAAAACTTAAAAGAGTATAATTTTACTGTTTGTAACTCAAAGGATAAATGCTTGGGGGGATGGATACCCCATTTTCCATGATGTGCTTCTTTCACATTGCATGTCTATATCAAAACATCTCATATACCCTATAAATATATACACCTACTATGTACCCACAAACATTAAAAATAAAAATAAAAGAAAAAATACCCCCAAGAGGAAGCTAGACTTTTGCCCATGTAGCTTATGCATTCAGGGTTCCACTACCTTTTGCCCTCCCTCAGGGTACTGGTGTCCACAGGGCAAACCTGCCCTGTGTCCTTGAAGGCCGAATAGGGATGCTATTTCTTTCTTTCTTTCTTTCTTTTCTTTTTTTGAGATGGAGTCTCACCCAGTCGCCCAGTCTGGAGTGCAGTGGCACAATCTCAGCTCCTGCAACCTCCGCCTCCCGGATTCAAGTCATTCTTCTGCCTCAGCCTTCTGAGTAGCTGGGATTACAGGTGTACAGCTACACAAAGAAGCAGGCACAGGGAGGGCGACTGAGAGCAGTAGCATTTGGTTTCCGGGGCACCTCTGGGCCCCAGAGCTGGATGGGATCCCAAGTCCAGTGCTGGCCACCATGGTGCTACAGGCTGCAGAATCTCTTTGGTGTCCGGCAGGGGCAGTGATGAACTCGCTGCTTGGCCTGACAGACTGAATTTGTGGCCTGTTTCTTTCCGCAGATCCCTGAGCCTGTTTCTCTAGCCTTCCCAGTAATTCTGAGAGCTTCCCAATAGCCTTTCAGTAAATGTATGTTCTGCTTCTAAATGCCAAATATCAGTTTCTGTTGCAACCAAAACCCGTGACTGATACACTTCTTTCTGGTAAAATTCCCAAGATGACTCCAGCTCTACCTGACATTTATGCACGTCCACTTCCTCTTTCCCACCTTCTGCTGACCTTGCCACTTGAATGTGCTGCACCTCTGCTAAAACTTGGCTCCTGCCTGCCAGCCTCCCCTCCAAGGCTGCTGCAGCCTCAGTTCCTCTTTCCTGGGTCTCCACTGCCTCTTTCTAGCCCCCTCTACCCCAGGTTCAGGTGACCTGTGCTCCCAGCCCATCCTGAGGCCTAGACAGGTTGGGCAGTCATCCTAACCCTGTCACGATGTCAGCACTGGGCCTCGTGCTGGCAGGGCAGAGTCCTCAGATGCTAGAAGGGAGGGTCACCATGAGGAAAGAGGGACACAGGCAAAGAGACAGGAAAGTTGCAGAGGCTCCCTATTTTGTTTGTTTGTTTGTTTTGAGACGCAGTCTTGCTCTGTCCAGGCTGGAGTGCAGTGGCACCATCTTGGCCCACTGCAACCTCCGCCTCCTGGGTTCAAGCTGATTCTCCTGCCTCAGCCTCCCATGTAGCTGGGATTACAGGTGTGTGCCATCACACCCAGCTAATTTTTTTTTTTTTAGGCGAATCTCACTCTGTCACCCAGGCTGGAATATAATAGCTCAATCATAACTAACTGTGGCCTCAAACTCCTGTGCTCAAGTGATCATCCTGCCTCAGCCTCCCAAGTAGTTGAGATTACAGGTGTGAGTCACTACACCCAGCTAATTTTTTTTTTTTTAAGTGGAGATGGGGGTCTCACTATGTTTCCCAGGCTGGTCTTGAACTCCTGGCCTCAAGCAGTCCTCCTGCCTCAGCCTCCCAAAGTTCTGGAATTACAGGCGTGAGCCACCATACCTGGGGTTTTTTTTGTTTTTTTTTTTTTTTGAGACGGAGTCTTGCTTTGTCACCCAGGCTGGAGTGCAGTGGCACAATCTCGGCTCACTG
Organism: Hylobates moloch; assembly: GCF_009828535.3. NCBI lineage: Eukaryota > Metazoa > Chordata > Mammalia > Primates > Hylobatidae > Hylobates > Hylobates moloch. The sequence continues at coordinate 25,711,207 of NW_026652288.1, read as the reverse complement.
CAAGCTCCGCCTCCCGGGTTCACGCCATTCTCCTGCCTCAGCCTCTCCCAGTAGCTGGGACTACAGGCGCCCACCACCACGCCCAGCTAAAGTTTTGTATTTTTAGTAGAGACGGGGTTTCACCGTGGTCTGGATCTCCTGACCTCGTGCTCCGCCCGCCTCGGCCTCCCAAAGTGCTGGGATTACAAGCGTGAGCCACCGCGCCCGGCCGGTGTTTTTGTATTTTATCTAACAACATGAGTTTCCATTTATGGAGCTCCTGCATTGTTCTGGCCCTGTAGAGGCATGACTTCACAATAATACATTGATGTAGGAACTATGATCATCCCCATTTTCAGATGAAGAAACAAGTGTTTAAATAGGTTAAAAGAGGCCGGGCATGGTGTCTCACACCTGCAATCCCAGCACTTTGGAAGGCCAAATCTGGCACATCGCTTGAGGCCCAGGGTTCAAGACCAGACTGGACAACATAGTGAAACCCCGTCTCTACAAAAAATACAAAAATTAGCAGGGCACGGTGGTACACGCCTGTAGTCCCAGCTAGTAGGGAGGCTGAGGTGGGAGAATTGCTTGAGCCTGGGAGGCGGAAGTTGCAGTGAACTGAGATTGCACCACCACACTCCAGCCTGGGCAACAGAGCGAGACTCTATCTCAAAAAAAAAAAAAGAAAAGAAATAAAAAGATGTTAAAAGACATGGAATGTGGGGTGTGGTGGCTCATGCCTGTAATCCCAGCACTTTGGGAGGCTGAGGTGAGTGGATCACCTGACATCAGGAGTTCCAGACCAGCCTGGCCAATATGGTGAAACGCCGTCCCTACTAAAAATACAAAAATTAGCCAGGCATTGTGGCAGGCACCTGTAATCTCAGCTACTCGGGAGGCTGAGGCAAGAGAATCATTGAACCCAAAAGGCAGAGGCTGCAGTGAGCTGAGATTGCACCACTGCACTCCAGCCTGGGCAACAGAGCAAGACTCTGTTTCAAAAAAAAAAGAGATGGAATGTGATGATGCCTGGTATTTCCTTCAAAATAAGTGGGAGCAAGGGGGGTAAGTAGAGTATAGATGAAATAAAGTCACAGTGGGTTAATGATTATTCAAGCTGGATAATGAGTATATGGAAGTTCATCATACTAATGTGTGTCATTCATATATATTTGAAGCTTTCCATAATTAAAAGTTGTTTTCAGTCTGATCTAAGTCATACAACTATAAATGATAAAATTAGGTTTTGATCCCAGGCCCTCCTAACTTCAGAGCCTGCTCTCTTAACCTCTACGCTGGATACCTGGCAAGGTGCCTAAAAAGAGCTAAGCAGAAAAGATAAGTGATTTTCAGAGAATTCAGAAGGAATTTGGAAGCCTCTCAATTAATTTCTGCTCCGTTTTCTAGGTACTTCATGGGAAGGATCAACACAAGTAGAGCCAGATATTAATATCCCTCACCCAGAGCTTCTTATACAGAAGATGCCCTCCTTTTTTCTGCCTGCTTCTGAGTAGGTGCAGAAGCACCCATGAGAGAGTGGTTGGCAGCCAAAGTTTTCTAAAAACACCCAGGCAACAGCTGTCCTTGGTTGTCACCTGACTCACCGGGCCCTGAGTCAGCACCACTCCCCTACACAGCCTCCCCTGCTGAGCCAGATCTGACCTGCCCTTTCCTGGCTGGGCTGAACTAGTTGGGCCAGCCCAGCCCTGCGCTATCCCAGCATCCTCCTCATTGGGCAGCTTCTTGCTCCCTTACATGCATCTGGAGTTCCCACCCATGTGCTACCCTTGTCATCCAGGGCAGCAACCATATGCCTGAAACTCTAGCTCTGAAGAGAGCTAAAAGGCCCATTCCATGTCCTCAGAGGCGTGAACAGGGATCTGGAATCTGGATATACATGACATAGGATGGCCTGGGCACCAGCATCTTCCACCATCTGCAGAGGAAAGTCCTCCCTCTCTGTGTATGTCTGGGATTTGCTTTAGGCAAAAAACCAGAATGAAATGTAAAGACACCCCCCTATTCCTGCAGAGCGGGATTCTAACACTAGGTTCAGTCCCAGAAGAGAACAAGGCTGGGGCAATATGGAGACCAAGATTTTGCTTCTGTGTTTGGTCTGTGTTTCTGTGAAAAACTCTTATGGATCGTCTCATCTCAGCCTTTTCTTGGCCTAAACATGAAGCTATAGTAAGTGCTGACATATTCTCCAGGCGTTGGTGGGGACCGAGCCTGGCACCATAATTGGAGGACACAGACACTGACCTCATTGCTAAGTCATTAAGGTGACACCTGTTTCCAACCTCAGACATCCAGGCCACCCTGCTCTGAATCCTGGCCCTGCCACTGAGGCATACGTGACCTTGAGCTAGTAACTAACCTTTCTGAGTCTCAGTTTTTCTCATCCGTACAGTAGGAATACAATACCTACCTTGCAGGTTGTCGTGAGGGTCAGACAAAGTAGTGCATGTGAAGCACTTTGTGGGTGAACAATAAAAATCTGTGTCCTTGCCGGGTGCAGTGGTGAACGCCTATAATCCCAGTACTTTGGGATGCTGAGGCCAGAGGATGGCTTGAGCCCAGGAGTTTGAGACCAGCTTGGGTAACATGGTGAAACACCCCTCTACAGATCCAAAAAAAATGGCAGGTGCAGTGGTGCACGCATGTAGTCTCAGCTACTCAGGAGGCTGATGTGGGAGGACTGCTCGAGCCCAGGAGTCAGAGGTTGCAGTGAACTGAGATCATACCACTGCATTCCAGCCCGGGCGACAGAGTAAGACCTTGTTTTAAAAAAAGGCTGGGTGCAGTGGCTCATGCCTGTAATCCCAGCACTTTGGGAGGCCGAGGCAGGCAGATCACAACAAGAGATCGAGACCATCCTGGCCAACATGGTGAAACCCCATCTCTATTAAAATTTAAAAAATTAGCTGGGCATGGTGGCATGTGCCTGTAATCCCAGCTACTCAGGAGGCTGAGGCAGAGAATCACTTGAACCCAGGAGTCGGAGGTTGCAGTGAGCCGAGATTGCGCCACTGCACTCCTGCCTGGCGACAGAGCAAGACTCCATCTAAAAAAAAAAAAAAAAATCAGTGTCTTTCACTTTGCCTTGTTCCTTGGGACCAGCTCTTATTCAAACTGTACTGATATCAAAGCTTTTAGGCCTGAGACCAAACTCTGCCCAGCTCTCCACTGGGCATTCACACCAGAGTCCCAATAACTGCCCACTGATTCCCACGTCAAAAGACAAAATTCCAACAAATTTAGTTTAAACATTTTAACTGGCTTTCATTTGAAATTCCAGAATTGGGCAACATCTCATTCTACAAGGCAGAATGAATGTCCCCATGAGCCGAGCAGAGGAGGTTGGTTTTAGAGACAGAAAGCAGAAACAGAAAACGAAAAGTGGATTCATCATTTCAAAGTTACTTTTCTCATAAAGGTTAAAGCAGAGGGGACTTCCTTATCATGCTGGCTAAAACTGGCCTTTTTGGAAATTTGGCTATTATCTCTCATTCTCCTGATTTCTTAGAAGGTCAGATAAACTTAGTTTCAGCTTGGTGACATGAAACTTCAGCATGAGTAACTTCATTTTGGTTTGGTGTGTTGGACCTAGTGCAGGAGCTCAGTCCAAACCAATGGTCTCCAATAAATTGTATTTATACCTACATGGGCCAGTTGTTTTCTGATCGTCTGCCAGCCCAGACCACACCACAGTCCTGACTCCATAATTCCATGAACTATTTTTTTTTTTTTTTGAGATGGAGTCTCACCCTGTATCCCAGGCTGTAGCATAATGGCACGATTTTGGCTCACTGCAACCTCCGCTTCACGAGTTCAAGCGATTCTCCCACCTCAGTCTCCCAAGTAGCTGGGATTACAGGTACTCACCTGTAATCCATGCCAGGCTGACTTTTGTATTTTTATTAGAGACGTGGTTTCACCATGCTGGCCAGGCTGGTCTCAAACTCCTGACCTCAAGTGATCTGCCCGCTGTGGCCTCCTAAAATGCTGGGATTACAGGCGTGAGCCACCACGTCCAGCCCTTCATAATTCCATGCACTCTTAATTTGTGTCTGTCCCACTGGCTACTACCACACAGTTGGATCTGATAATTTCTGTGTACTCCCTCACTAACTCATTCCCTTCTTCCTTCTTTTCTTTAGCCTTAAAACTCCTGAAGGTGGGTTTTCCAGGGCCCCTTCTCCCATCACTGCCTTTTGTGTATTCTCATTGCTAAGGACCCACTGTCTTGAGTCTCCCGCAGGCAAACAGCCAGCTCTACCCCTTCCCCTTCTTTCCTCCAGGCTCCCCTGCCAGGGAAGGGATGTTATAGCTCTCTTACAAGCGTCAGGACTTTGTGTAATCACTACAGTTTTTCCATCTCTCTTAAAGTGTGGGAGCCACAGTCAGGCATGATATGCCAGGTATGGTTTGACCTGGTATAGTAGAAAAGACAACCACATATTTCATTGTACACATGTACTGGGGTTAATGTAACCTAAGTGTATGTTAGGACTTTGGCAACTGTCATGATGTTTGCTCTAATAGGTTTGTGGCCAGCTAAAAATCCTAGGCCTTTTTTCACAAACTGCAGATAAGTCTCCACATTTTGTACTGATATAGCTGACTTAATAATATCTAACTTTAATAACTCCTTTAAATTTTTTTTTTATTTTTTTGAGGCAGGGTCTCCCTCTGTTGCCCAGGCTGGAGACCAGTGGCGCAGTTTCGGCTCTCTGTAGCCTCAACCTCCTGGGCAATCCTCCCACCTCAGCCCTTCAAGTAGCTGGGACTAAAGGAGCACACCACCACGCCCTGCTAACTTGTATTTTTTGTAGAGACAGGGTTTTGCCATATTGCCCAGGCTGTTTTTGAACTCCTGAGTTAAAACAATCCTCCTGCCTCAGCCTCCCAAAGTACTGGGATTATGGGCATGTACCACCACACCCAGCCTAACTTTAATAATTCATCAATTTATCACTATTATAAATCATTTTGATTCTTTAACAAATAAATAGCGAGGAAAAAAAAGTGTCAGAGGGGTGATTTGTAGATAAGAGACTTTCAACTAATTGCAATGTGTGGGCTGGGAGCGGTGGCACACACCTATAATCTCAGCACTTTAGGAGGCCGAGGCGGGCAGATCACGTGAGGCCAGGAGTTTGAGACCAGCCTGGGCAATGTGGTGAGCTTTATCTCCACAAAAATTAATAATACAAAAAAATCAGCTGGGTATGGTGGTGCATGCCTGTGGTCCCAGCTATTTGGGAGGCTGAGGTGGGAGGATTACCTGAGACCAGGAGGCAGAGGTTGCAGTGTGCCAAGACTGTGCCACTGCACTCCAGCCTGGGTGGAAACCTTGTCTCTCTCTCTCTGTCTCTCTCTTTCTATATATGTGTGTGTGTGTGTGTGTGTGTGTGTGTGTGTGTATGTGTGTGTGTATATATAGATGTGTATATATATATATATATATATATATTTTTTTTTTGAGACAGAGTCTCACTGCAATGCCTAGGCTGGAGTGCAATGGTGCAATCTCAGCTCACTGCAACCTCCACCTCCCAGGTTCAAGTGATTCTCCTGCCTCAGGCTCCTGAGCATTTGGGATTACAGGCACCTGCCACCACACCTGGATAATTTTTGTATTTTTTAGTAGAGACGGGGTTTCACCACGTTAGCCAGGCTGGTCTTGAACTCCTGACCTCAAGTGATCTGCCCGCCTTGGCCTCCCAAAGTGCTGAGATTACAGGCATAAGCCACCGGGCCCGTCCTCACCTCTTCATTTTACAATTGATACTATAACCAGGAGATGATTGGTCTTTGCTCTCACTCCTTATACAACTCAAGTCCAAACTGAGAACTTTGTTTACATCCCCTCCAATACATCCAAATTCAAAAATACTATGATTAAGGAGATTTTACTGAAGGCTTCATGGGAAGACAGAGGAGGATTACATCACACACCATAAAGCAAAGCTCAATTAGATTCCTCCACTCCACTAGCTAAACCTGTTCTCCCTCCAAAAGTTTTCTCCCTTGTTACCATATTGCCAACTTTCCTCCCTTCATCTCTTTCCGTATACAACTTCTGAATTCCCTCTTTTCTTCCAAACCATTCAGCTATGGTCCCAAGTTTATCCCCTCATATCATTTGCACTCAACAGAACAAAAGCACAAAGTTACCTAAAAAGCAACTGACTATTTTTCCTCAAGCATGCTCCTTGGGATAGTTGGAGGTATCTCAGTTCATTCCATGGCAATAGAGCCCATGTCAATAATAAATATTTCCTGGAGGCTTGTTAAGAATAAGATGCTGGGCTAAGCATCTGACAAAATGATTTCATGTCATGTAGTTCATTAGTGGCAAATCTAGTATAGAACTTTAATTAGAAAGGTTAAATCACAACTTTTTTTTTTTTTTTTTTTTTTGAGACGGAGTCTCACTCCCACTGTCACCCGGGCTGGAGTGTAGTGGTGCCATCTCAGCTCACTGCAACCTCCGCCTCCTGGGTTCAAGTGATTCTCCTGCCTCAGCCTCCCGAGTAGCTGGGACTACAGGCACCTGCCACCACACCCAACTAATTTTGTGTATTTTTAGTAGAGATGGGGTTTTGCCATGTTGGCCAGGCTGGTCTCGAACTCCTGACCTCATGATTCGCCCGCCTCGGCCTCCCAAAGTGCTGGGATTACAGACGTGAGCCACCGTGCCCGGCCTAAATCACAACTTCTGAGCCACTCATATTCATGTTCTTCAGTTTTTTGTTTTTTTGTTTGTTTGTTTTTGCTTAACAGCCCTGTAGGCTAAATGGAAAAGGTACATGATTTCATTTTCTAAAGATAGGGAAATCGAGAGACAGTGACTGAGGGACTTTGCAACTTAGATAGTGAGAGGTCTTGATCTATGTCTGGGATATTTTGTCTTTTGCAGGATGTATGAAATTGTGGCCAAATTCACATGGAAAATGTAACGAGTAAGGGACACTGTGTAATCTAAAACACTGTTATGTGAGGTCAAGTAGAAAGGACCGAAGCATTATGATTGATGAGGAGTACCGAGAAGAGAAGTGGGAGAGGACAGACTGTCAGTGTTTCTCCCACAGTGACAGGGAAGAGAGGCCAGCACTGGGCAAGCAGGATCCTGTTTGGCAAGGGATGTCTGTCCCTGTGTGGGAAAGCATGACTCATCGGGGTGCCATAGCTCAGTGACACAGGCTCTTAAGATCTTTCAAGTCCCCTTAGCCCTACTCTGTATTTACAAAGCGACTCTTAGATATACTTTGAGCTTCTGAAGTGTGCCTTCCACAAAGCAAGGAATGTGCTGACAGGCGTTTCTTCGGGCCTATTGTCAATTATATTTCACAGAATGAATGAATAATGCTGCATCTGGTTTCTCCCTCATGGGTTTGGTTTAGAGCGAGTTTATTCATTCAACATCAGTTCAACAAATATTTATTGAGTGCCATTTACGTGCCAGGCATTGGTCGGAGCCCTTGTGACACAGTCAGATAAGATCTCTATCCTCACAGAGCGCACGCGCTGATGAGGCGGTGACACATAACAGAAAAAGAAACATATCAATAAATAACTTCAAACTGATAGTCCACACCTGGGATTACTGAATTCCTGCACACAGGCTCAGCTGTACCGGAGGTTCTAAGACCCTCCCTGTCTCATGCATACCAGGAAGACTTAAGAAGCTTTAGCTCAATCTCAGAGGATTTAGCAGATCAAATTTCCCTCTAGTCTGACCTGGCCCCTGAGAGGCTATGTTTAGATTTAAGACCCACTACTTCTCTCACTGCTGCAGGTCTAGCCTCACGGCCTCAGTGTGTGCACACTCTATGCCCAGTGGGTTGGAAGGTCTTTCTACTCTAGCTAATGGGAACACCAGCTCTTCCCAGCCTGTGTAAGCTCTGCTGACGGATCCATTTCCTCCTCATCTCCAGGGTTCCTTTCCCCAGTGTGTCAGTAGTTTCTTCACACACATGGCTGATTGGAACCCAAAGAATCAGAGGAAGCCGGCCCAATAATTCACGCCTGTAATCCCAGCACTCTGGGAGGCTGAGGCAGGCAGATAACCTGAGCTCAGGAGTTTGAGACCAACCTGGGCAACATGATGAAATCCTGTCTCTACAAAAAATACAAAAATTAGCCAGGAGTGGTGGCTTGCACCTATAGTCCCAGCTACTCAGGAGGTTGAGGCTGCCATGTTCACACCACTGCACTCCAGCCTTGGTGACAAAGTGAGACCCTGTCTCGAAAAAGAAAAAGTCAGGGGACTCCTCTGCAGGTCTCCAGGGGCCTACGTTCTCTGTGCTGTAGCCTGGACACTCTCTCCAGCTGGGACATCTGCTCTGCTCACCTCGTTGGTTTCCCTTCTCTTAAGGATCACTGTCCTGAGTTCCCTGTTAACCAATGACCAGTGTCTTAAAATCACTGTTTCACATATTTCATTCAACTTTTTGCTTGATTAAGGAGAGAATAAATCTAGACCCCATTCCTTCATCATGGCAAAAAGTAGACATTGTCTTCTTCTGTTAAGTAATTGTTTTTATTGAAGCATCACACACATACACAAAAACACACAAATCCTAAGTGTATACAGCTCAATAAACTCACAAAATGAACACATCTGTGCAACCACCTCCCACATTAATAAATAGAATATTACCAGCACATCAGAAATGCCATGCTCCTTTCCAATCACTACCCATCCTCGCAGGGGAGCCACTTTTCTAATTTTTAACACCATAGTGACTGTTTTTGAACTTGCAGTATGTATTCTTTTGTGTCTGACCTTTTCTGTGTGTTGTGTGAAGAAATAGTTCCTTTTCACTGCTATGTAACATCCCATTTTATTTTATTTTATTTTATTTATTTTTTGAGATGGAGTTTCGCTCTTGTTGCCCAGGCTGGAGTGCAATGGCGCAATCTCGGCTCACTGCAACCTCCGCCTCCTGGGTTCAAGCGATTCTCCTGCCTCAGCCTCCCAAGTAGCTGGGATTATAGGCGTGCACCACCACACCCAGCTAATTTTGTATTTTTTGTAGAGACGGGATTTCTTCATGTTGGTCAGGCTGGTCTCAAACTCCCGACCTCACGTGATCCACCTGGCTAGGCCTCCCAAAGTGCTGGGATTACAGGCATGAGCCACCTCACCCGGCCTACATCTCATTTTATTTTATTTTATTTTTATTCATTTATTTATTTATTTATTTTGAGAGGGAATCTTGCTCTGTCACCCAGGCTGGAGTGCATTTGCGAGTTCTTAGCTCACTGCAAGCTCCACTTCCCAGTTCACGCCATTCTCTTGCCTCAGCCTCCCAAGTAGGTGGGACTACAGGTGCCCCCTATCACGTCCAGCTAATTTTTTGTATTTTTAGTGGAGATGGGGTTTCACCGTGTTAGCCAGGATGGTCTCGATCTCCTGACCTCGTGATCTGCCTGCCTTGGCCTCCCAAAGTGCTGGGATTACAGGGGTGAGCCACCGCACCCAGCCATTTATATTTTCTTGAGACGGAGTTGTGCTCTTGTTGCCCAGGCTGGAAGGCAATGGCACAATCTCAGCTCACTGCAACCTCCACCTCCTGGATTCAAGCAATTCTCTTGCCTCAGCCTCCCAAGTAGCTGTGATTACAGGCATGTGCCACCACACCTGGCTAATTTTGTATTTTTAGTAGAGATGGGGTTTCACCATGTTGGTCAGGCTGATCTCGAACTCCTGACTTCAGGTGATCCACCCACCTTGGCCTCCCAAAGTGCTGGGATTACAAGCATGAGCCACTGCGCCCATCCCCATTTTATTAATATACCATATTATTCATCTATTCTAAGGTTGATGGGTATTTGAGTTGTTTCTAGTTTGGGGCTATTATAAGTAGTGCTGCTGTGAACACTTTTGCACTTTTTTTGGAGCCTATGTATGTATGCATATTTCTAGGAGTACATGTGTATGTATTTCTAGGAACTGCTAGATCATACATGACTAGGTATCTCTTCTACTTTAGTAGATACCGCTAGTTTCCCAAAGAAGCTATTCCAATTTACACTCCCACTAGCAATGTATGAGAGTTCCAGTTGCTCCACATATTCACCAACACTTAATATTGTGTCTTTTTCATTTTAGCCATTCTAATGGACTTTACTTACATTACCTTTTAGAACACCCCACAGGCATAATAAAACTACCAAGCTTAATGAGCTGGCAATGTGCCAGTTCGAGACTCCTGTATGTCAGTTCTTCCATATGCATTCTGTTATGTTTGTGTTCACCAGGATTATATTTGGGCAGAATTTGAGAACTAAGTGTTAGATGTTGCACCATATAAAGAAATGGGGGGAGGAAATGCAAACAAGGGCATTTGTGACAGAGGAAGCAATATGTGGAAAGGAAGGAAGTCATAAAAGGGCTTGGCTCAGGGCTGCCTGGTACAATTGTGCATGATTCTTGGAGTTGTTATTCACTCCTTTGTCTACGGGAATAGCACCTCCTGGAATTGTGCAGTGCACAACCTATGAAGCTGCGCACAGCAGCCACGCCTGTCATGGTCAGGGATAAAAAGAACTTTGGTGTGTGTGGAAGGCAGGATGGGTAGGGTAGAGGAGCAGGAGAAGCCAGATTCAGAGATGGGGCAATATAACTGACTCAGCCTTTGTCAGATGTCAGAGGCTTCCTTTGAAACTCCACCCCACCATCAGCCCTCCCCTGCTAGCAGGATTGTACAAGCTTCCTCCTCTTGGATACCTCACCCCTCTGAACCAACAGAGCTACCACTGAATTGGGGTTGAGGTGAACCCGTGCCAGGAAGGGGAAATGCTGAGCAAGCCCTGGCTTGTCTTGCTTCATGACTCTGATTTCAACAAATTAAGGAACCAACACCCTGGCCTTCCCCTATCTTGGGCTTCCTCTTTGCCTACAGCTTCAGTGCACTATTCTGCCTGGGAAAACCAGATAAACTGGGATGGGAAGTGGTGCCCTACCCACTCAACACCCTAGGTTTGTGTTACTGAGTCACCGGGGTGGTTTCTGAGGGCACAAGAAAGTAGCAGGAGAATCCTGGGGCTCCCAGGCATCACCCTCATGGCCTGCCAGAGTTAAGGGAACCCCTCTAAAAGAGATCTTTGGGTTGACACTCTTTTGTCTCCAAGTCCTCATTACATTTTATTCCTATATTTGGTGTTTTTTGTTTTGTTTTGTTTTTTGAGACTGAGTCTCACTTTGTCACCCAGGCTGGAGTGCAGTGGCACGATCTCGGCTCACTGCAAACCTCCCCGTCCCGGGTTCAAACAATTCTCTTGTCTCAGCCTCCTGAGTAGCTGGGATTACAGGCATGCGCCACCATTCCCTGCTAAGTTTTGTATTTTTATTGGAGATGAGGTTTTGCCACGTTGACTAGGCTGGTCTCGAACTCCTAACCTTAGGTGATCTGCGCACCTCGGCCTCTTAAAGTGCTGGGATTACAAGCATGAGCCACCATGCCCAGCCAGAAGATTACTTTTGGTTACTTTGTTTTAGAGACAGGGTCTTGCTATGTTGCCCTGCTGGTCTAAAACCCCTGGGCTCAAGCAATCCTCTCACCTTGGCCTCCTGAGTAGCTGGGACTGTAGGTATGCACACTGCACCCAGCTCAGAAGATCATTTTTAAAACAACCAACAAAGATGTACTGCAGACTTAAAATGTGTTCAATAGTGGGTTAGGCCCTTATAAGGAGTAGAGAACAATAGGCACAAGTTCTTCTCTCAAAGAAGCTAATAACTAGAGAAAATTAAAATTAGCATGAACTCCCTGAGCAGACACCAGCTGGGAGCAGTGAGAGTGTTAAACATGGCAGGAGGAGAGGAGGAGCTATCTTGAGACTCAACATTGCTTCCAGTTCATCTGTAAGTGTTGATGATCCATGAGAGAATTGTCAAATAAACTGTAATATTCTTTAAAAAAAAAAAAAAAAAAGAGGGCTGGGCGCAGCGGCTCACGCCTGTAATCCCAGCACTTTGGGAGGCCTAGGTGGGCTGATTGCCTGAGGTTGGGAGTTCGAGACCAGTCTGGCCAACATGGCGAAACCCCATCTCTACTAAAAATGCAAACAAATTTGCTGGACATGGTGGTGTGCGCCTGTAATCCCAGCTATTCGGGAGGCTGAGGCAGGAGAATTGCTTGAACCAGGTAGGTGGAGGTTGCAGTGAGCTGAGATTGCACCTCTGCACTCCAGCCTGGGCGACAGAGCAAGACTCTGTCACCAAAAAAAAAAAAAAAAAAAAAAGAAAGAAATAGAGATGAGGTCTCACTATGCTGTCCAGGCTGCTCCTAAACTCCTAGGCTCAAATGATCTTCCTGCCTTGACCTCCCAAAGTACTGGGATTACAGGTGTGAGCCACCATGCCCGGCCTAACTGTAATATTCCTAAAAAACAACCTAGACAATGAAAGACCGTATCTAATTATTATTATTATTGAGATGGGGTCTCACTCTGTCACCCAGGCTGGTGTGCAGTGGCACAATCTCAGCTCACTGCAACCTTTGCCTCCCGAGTTCAAGCTACTGTCCTGCCTCAGCCTCTTGAGTAGCTGGGATTACAGGCACGCACCACCATGCCCAGCTAATTTTTGTATTTTTAGTAGAGATGGGGTTTTACCATGTTGGCCAGGCTGGTCTCAAGCTCCTGACCTCAAGTGATCCACCCGCCTCAACTTCCCAAAGTGCTGGGATTACAGGCGTGAGCCACTGTGCCCAGTCCATATCTAATTAAATGCTAAACTATGTGGCCCATCTAAATGCTGAGAAGGTGTCCAGGTACCCAAGAGGCTCTAGGTGCTGGAAAAAGTCCAATTCCTACTGGGCTGGTGGCTGAAGGAAGGGTAGGCTTGGCTAGACAAAGGGCATCTGACAGGTAAACAGTTGGAGGTGAGTCAAAGACATTATCTTCTTCAAAATCACTTCCATTTTTGTTGAACTTTAAAGTTTTCAATGAAACTTCACATCTCTAATTTTTTTTTTATCTTCTCAGCAGGCTTGAACATTTGGCAGAACAGAGATTCCCACTCACAAGGAAAGTGAGAACTGAGAGTATCTGTTGATGCTGTTTGTTCAACATCCCTTTTCCCTTTTTCTGCAATTAGAACCCTGGTTTTCCTTGGAAAAGCCTCTCTCTTCACTCTCACACCAACCAGGGTCTGAATCCATCCAAACTCCAGGGTAGGCATAACCAGGCCTGGCCTACCACTGGCCGGGGCTCCAGAAATGGGTATGTGACTCAAGTAGGCCAATGAGACTCACAGTCAGAACCTTTGCTGAGGCTGGGCGTGGTGGCTCACAGCTGTAATCCCAGCACTTTGGGAGGCCGAGGCGGGCGGATCACCTGCGGTCAGGACTTCGAGACCAGCCTGGCTAACATGGTGAACCTCTGTCTCTACTAAAAATACAAAAATTAATACAAAAAAAAATTAGCCGGGCGTGGTGGCGGGCGCCTGTAGTCCCAGCTACTCGGAGAGGCTGAGGCAGGAGAATGGCGTGAACCCGGGAGGCGGAGCTTGCAGTGAGCCGAGATCGCACCAGTGCACTCCAGCCTGGGCGACAGAGCGATGAACAGAGAGAGAGATTGCAAACTGAGATCACACCATTGTATCTCACCTGGAGGAAAAAGAAATCTACTCAAAAAAAAAACACACAATCTGGCTGGGCGCGATGGCTCACGCCTGTAATTCCAGCACTTTGGGCGGCTGAGGCAGGCAGATCAGGGGATCAGGAGATTGAGACCATCCTGGCTAATATGGTGAAACCCCGTCTCTACTAAAAATACAAAAAATTAGCTGGGCCTGGTGGAGGGCGCCTGTAGTCCCAGCTACTTAGGAGGCTGAGGCAGGAGAATGGCATGAACCGGGGCTTGCAGTGAGCCGAGATAGCACCACTGCACTCCAACCTGGGCAACAGAGTGACAGAGCAAGACTCCATCTCAAAAAAAAAAAAAAAAAAAAAAGGAACCTTTGCTGAAACAATGGGGGATGATAATAATAATAAAACCAACCCAGAGGAACAGCCAAGAGACTATTTCCTGGTGACATCGTTTGGGTCCTTAGATCCAGCTGTGCCTGAAGCTTTTTCCTAAAATTTGTCTGAGATAAGCCATTACATCTCCTCCTTTATGTCAGCCGGTTTGAATTTGGTTTCTGTTACTTGCTACCAAAAGAGTACTGACTAATTCAGAAAGCTTAAACGATCTATTTGAATTCAGACAGCTAATAAATGACAAAGAGGGGCCTGGAACACAGATTTTATGTTTCTGATCCTGTGCTCTTAGATGAAGTGTAATGGCCAGAGTGAAGGTGGGGTGGAAGAGGCAGTGAGGAGAACACCAAGGCCAGTGTGATGGGGCCGGACTGAAAAACAGGCTGGGGAAGCTAGAATAGGAAACAGGGAGTCACCAAAGGTGCTTGAACACTTTGTGGTTGTTTTTTTTTAAGAGATGGGGTTTTGCCATGTTGCCCAGGCAAGTCTCAGACTCCTGAGCTTAAGGGACCCGCCTGCCTTGGCCTCCCAAAGTGCTGGGATTACAGGTGTGAGTCACCATGCCTGGCCATGCTTGAACAATTTAAATGAGACATTTAAAGAAGATAATGAGTACTTCTGTTTCTTTTTTCTTTCTTTTTTTTTTTTTTTTTTGAGACGGAGTCTCACTCTGTCACCCAGGCTGGAGTGCAGTGGCACAATCTCAGCTCATTGCAACATCTGCCTCCTGGGTTCAAGTGATTCTTCTGCCTCAGTCTCCTGAGTAGCTGGGACTGCAGGCGCTGCCACTACGCTTGGCTGATTTTTGTATTTTTAGTAGAGATGGGGTTTCACCATATTGGCCAGGCTGGTCTCAAATTCCTGGCCTCGTGATCCACCCCCCTCAGCCTCCCAAAGTTCTGGGATTACAGGCGTGAGCCACTGTGCCCAGCACTTTTTTTTTTTTTTTTTGAGACGGAGTCTTGCTCTGTCACTCACTGCCTCCCAGGTTCAAGCGATTCTTCTGCCTCAGCCTCCTGAATAGCTGGGCCTACAGGCGCGTGCCACCATGCCCAGCTAATTTTTTGTATTTTTTTAGTAGAGACAGGGTTTCACCATGTTGGTCAGGCTGGTCTTGAACTCCTGACCTTGTGATCTACCTGCCTTGGCCTCCCAAAGTGCTGGGATTACAGGAGTGAGACACCGCGCCCAGCCTTGTATTCTGTTTCTTAATATGGGGGATGGTTTTAGCTCCCCACATACATTCATTCTAAATTATGCTGATGTGTTTTGTATGTACTTCTGAATACATACATGATGTAATTCATTATTTTTTTTTTTTTTTGAGACAGAGTTTCACTCTGTCACGCAGGCTGGAACGCAATGATGTGATCCTGGCTCACTGGAACCTCCATATCCCTGGCTCAAGCAATCCTCCCACCTCAGTCTCCTGAGTAGATGGGACTACAGGTGTAACCACACCCAGTTAACTTTTGTATATGTATATATTTTTTGGTAGAGATGAGGTTTCGCCATGTTGCCCAGGCTGGTTCACCTCAGCCTCCCAAAGTCCTGGCATTACAGGCATGAGCCACTGCGCCCAGCCATTCACATTATTATTATTATTAATTTTATTTAATTAATTTATTTATTTATTGAGACGGAGTCTCGCTCTGTCACCAGGCTGGAGTGCAGTGGCGCAATCTCAGCTCACTGGAACCTCCGCCTCCTGGGTTCAAGTGATTCTCCTGCCTCAGCCTCCCAAGTAGCTGGGACTACAGGTGTCCACCACCAAGCCTGGCTAATTTTTGTATTTGTAGTAGAGACGGGGTTTCACCATGTTGGCCAGGATGGTCTCAATCTCCTGACCTCGTGATCCACCCACCTCAGCCTCCCAGAGTGCTGGGATTACAGGCGCAAGCCACCGCACCCAGCCATTTATATTTTTTTGAGATGGAGTTGTGCTCTTGTTGCCGAGGCCGGAGTGCAGTGGCACGATTTCAGCTCACTGCAACCTCCGCCTGCCAGGTTCAAGCGATTCTCCTGCTTCAGCCTCCCGAGTAGCTGGGATTACAGGCACGCACCACCATGCCTGGCTAATTTTTGCAACTTTAGTAGAGACAGGGTTTCACCATGTTAGCCAGGCTGGTCTCGAACTCCTGACCTCAGGCAATCTGCACACTTCGGCCTTCCAAATCGCTGGGATTACAGGGGTGAGCCATCGCACCGGCCTATTATTATTTTTTTACTGTTATACATAGGCAGGGTTGGTTGGTTGTCGTTCATAATTTTTAAAAATGAAAAAGAACATAAATGATGTAGTGGTGGTGATCTGCTGAATGGGATGGAGAAGAGAGACCCTGGAGTCAGACGTGGAAAGGAAGCTGGTGCTGAGATGAGAGCTTGGGCTGAGGAAGGTATGGAGTGGGACAGTGGGAACTGTCGGGGAGGGGGATGGGAAGGTAAGAGGCGCCTCACAGAGAACGGGAACAAGGATGTGAGGAAAATGTAACTCCAAATCCTGGTGATGGTGACAAACAGGGTAATTGGAAGTGAGAGGCCGGTCTAGGGTAGGGGTGTTAAGGTGGGTGGTGGCTACATTTTGAATTTGTTCACATCAAATCAAGTCCAAGCTGTGGGTCTGGCATCATCTGGTTGGAAGCAGCAGAAGCCTACTCATGCTAGCTCAAGATGGGGAACTGGAAAGCCCAAACTGGAAGCTCCTCCCTCTGTAACTTCAGGGCACATGGTCTTCACTCTGTTCTTCTCTGCATCTGTTTCTTCTGCTTCCTTGTGGGGAGGGCAGACCTGGCAGAAGCTGGAGTACCCTGAGAATCCTGTGGGGCGGGAAGCTGCTGAGCAGGGCATGTCAGCTGGACAGGGCATCCAAAGAGTCTCTAGGCCATGAACTGGGTGAAGGAGGACCCCGGTCACCCCCCGCCTGGGGTCAGCAAGGCGTAGGATCTGTGTTCAAGGACAGCAAAAGAAGAGACTGATTTTCATCTGGGAAGGGGAAACAACAAGGTCAAGTTCAGAGAATGAGCAATGCCGGGTGAGGATGATAGAAGGCCTTACTGGCCAACGGCATTCTCTTTGGGGTTCCTCCTTTCAGGCTCAAACAGGCTGTGCCATCCTCTCCGCTGCCCTGGCCCCTCCAGACTCCTTTTCCTCACTCCAAACTCCTTAAAAGGCGCCCCTGCCCCCTAGCTCACCCCCTATACACTCCTCCATCATCAACACCAGGCCCACCCTGCCGACAGGCCTTAGGAACAGGTTAGCAGTGTCTCCAAGGATTTTCTTGTTGCTATAGCCAGACAACAGATACTCTTCAGTTCTAATCTTGTTTCATTCATTCATTGTTCATTCATTCATTAACATCAACAAATATTTGTTAGGTCCCGACTACTTATTGTATCTCCAATACTGGGGATACAATATTGAACAAGTTTGATGAGTTAAAGATTCTCTGTAAAGGCAGCATCTACTTCTCCCACCCAAGGCGCCACACACATGCACACGCATGCAAGCATATATGTTCACTTTTTCTGTTAACATCCTCCCCAAAGCCTCTGACTTGGGGCCCAGCTGCCAGGCATGCGATCTGTGTGGGACACATACAAATGGGAAGGAAGTTGGGCTGGGAGCCAAAGGAAACTGGGGAGGAAAGGGGGCAGACAGCCCAGAAGGGGCACCCCAGGACGTGCTTATTTGCTAGTGGCCCGAGGAGTGCATAACTCTGAATGGCAAGCACCCAGTGGAGAAGGGCACCCTGCCAAGGTCTCAGGTTCTGGGCCACTTCAGGCAGTTCTTGAGGCAAGGCCTTTCCCAAAGGGTGAGAGAGGCCCCCAGGGGCCTGGTGCCAGCCTTTCCAGGGGCAAGCAGCCCCAGGAACATGCCTGTCACCTCATCCTCCTTTTCTGAGTCCTTGGCTTTGATGCTGGAGCATGCCACTCCCAGGACTACCCCTGGAGAGGGGAGTCTCTGAGCAGGGCCCCGGATTCCGGGCAAAACACTGGCCTCCTACAGTGTAAGGAGCCAACCAGTCAGGGCTCCAGCTGGCTGAACGCCCACGGGTTCTGGCAATAGAAGGTCCCGGAGTCTTGCTTTCTTTCTTTCCTAGGGAATTATATAACATAAGTGAACAATAAAGAGGAAAAGGAGAAAGAATAGGGGGAAAGGAGAAGAGAAGAAAGAGTGGGAAAGGAAGAAGGAGGTGGAGGAGAGTAGTTTTTTAAAAACATAACCCTGATCATATCATTTCTCTGCTTAAAACCTTTTGACAATTTCCTGTTGCTCCTTAGATCAGCCCCTCTCCCCCTCCTTCCCTGCCGGTCCGGCCTTACTGGGGTTCCAGGGCCTAGTAGGATATGTTCACACAGGTCTTGTGGGAAATCGCCCCATGGGGTTGCAGCAGCTGAAACAGAGGTAGCACCATAATGGCCCATCATAAGGAGCATGGGGGAACTACAAAAAGGGGGTGGGGGGCTGGTCGTGGTGGCTCACACCTGTAATCCCAGCATGTGGGGAGGCTGAGGCGGGCAGATGACTTGAGCTTAGGAGTTGGAGAGCAGCCTGGCCAACATGGTGAAACCCCGTCTCTACTAAAAATACAAAAATTAGCCAGACGTGGTGGTGCGTGCCTGTAATCCCAGCTACTCGGGAGGCTGAGGTGGGAGGATCATTTGAACCTGGGAGGGGGAGGTTGCAGTGAGCAGAGATCGCACCTCTGCACTCCAGCCTGGGTGACAAGAGTGAGACTCAAAAAAAAAAAAAAGGGAGGGGCATTCAGTCTCAGCTCCATGACCTCAGGACAATCATGTCTCCTCTCTAAGCCTCGTTTTCCTCCCGTTCAGTGGTCAAGGAGAACAATCCGGCCCTGCCTACCTTACTGGGTTATTATGAGGCTCAGGGGAGATAAAGAATCTAGAAACCCTTTGTAAATTATCAAATACCGAACAAATAAGGCATTGTTCCTACTACTGAGTAAATTACCTTGACGAGTGTTAGAGACCTGCCCCTTTCATCTCACAGAGCTTCTCTTTCTAATAACCCTTCATGTCATTATTGCACTTTAAGCTTTTCAAAGTACTTTTATTTGTATTGTGTCATTTGCTCCTGACACCATCGCTGTGTGGGTGGCTGGGCAGGGCTGCCCCTTGCTGGGCATATAAGGGCACAGGCTCAGAGGGGTGAAGTCCCCACGAGTCCTGGCATGAGAGGTCCAGCATCACGTGGCATATTGTGGCTGAGCCAGGCCTGAGCTCGGGTTTCCTGACTCCAACTGGGGACCTGCTCCCAGCTCTTGGGGCTGCTCTGCTCCCAGCGTTGACCAGCTGTTGTTCTGTTTAGATTCTAAACCTTCAGAGCCCACAGACAGGATCTCCTTTAGGGGGATTCACTTCTCCATAGCAGTGAGCATGGTCTTGGGGTGCAGCTAATTCAGAGGACACTTGAGCCTTTGCCAGTGAGACAGGCTTGGGTTGTTTGTTTGTTTGTTTGTTTGTTGAGACAGTCTCACTCTGTTGTCCAGGTTGGAGTGCAGTGGCACAATCCTAGTTCACTATAACCTCCACCTCCCAGGTTCAAGCGATTCTCATGGCTCAGCCACCCGAGTAGCTGGGATTACAGGTGTGCACCACCACGCCCAGCTAATTTTTGTATTTTTAGTAGAGATGGGGTTTCATCATGTTGACCAGGCTGGTCTGGAACTCTTGACCTCAAGTGATCCACCTGCCTTGGCCTCCCAAAGTGCTGAGATTACAGGCATGAGCCACCACGCCTGGCCCAGGTTTGGGTTTTAAAAATCGACTCAATCCAGGCTCGTGAGTTTGCCAGGCTCCTTTATCACTCCTTGTGATAGTGGTCAGCAAACAGCCGGGTCACACGTGTTCATTTTGGACCATTTTGGAAGCCTTCCTCCAAGTGTGATTCTAACCATACAGGCTGCAGAATGCCTAAGTACTCCATAAAATTGATGGCTCAATCTCACAGCTACTGAGGGTTATTGGTATCCAGGGTTAGAGCTAGGCAAGGAAATCCATGGGTGTTCCCTGACCTGGAGTTGCTCACAGTTGGAGAAACAATACTACACATGAAGATAACAGCAAAGAAGGTGGTACGAGGGCCCTGGATGAAAGATACGAGCTCTCAGAAATGCAGAGATTGGGGCTGGGCATGGGGCTCACGCCTGTAATCCCGGCACTTTGGGAGGCAGAGGCGGGAGGATCACCTGAAGTCAGGAGTTTGAGACCGACCTGACCAACATGGAGAAACCCTGTTTCTATTAAAAATACAAAATTAGCCAGGTGTTGTGGCACATGCCTGTAATCCCAATCCAGGAGGCTGAGGCAGGAGAATCGCAGGAGGCAGACGTTGCAGTAAGCTGAGATCGCGCCATTGCACTACAGCCTGGGCAATCAGAGCAAAACTCCATCTCAGAAAAAGAAAGAAAGAAAGAGAAAGAAAGAAAGAAAGAAAGAAAGAAAGAAAGAAAGAAAGAAAGAAAGAAAGAAAGAAAGAAAGAAAGAGAAAGAGAAGAAAGAAGGAAAGAGGGAAGGAAGAAGGAAAGAGGGAAGGAAGGAAGAGAGAAAGAAAAGAAAGAAGAAAGAAAAGAAAGAGAAAAAGAGAGAAGAAGAAAGAGAAAAAAAGAAAGACAAAAAGAAAAAGAAAGAGTCTGGGCACAGTGGCTAACGCCTGTAATCCTGGCACTTTCGGAGGCCGAGGCAAGTGGATCTCCTGAGGTTAGGAGTTTGAGACCAGTCTGGCCAACATGGCAAAACCCTGTTTCTACTAAAAATGCAAAAATTAGCCAGGCATGGTGGCATGTGTCTGTAGTCCCAGCTACATGGGAGGCTGAGGCCGGAGAATCACTTGAACACAGGAGGCGGAGGTTGCAGGGCGCTGAGAACACACAACTGCACTCCAGCCTGGGTGACAGAATGAGACTCCGTCTCAAAAAAAAAAAAAAAAAAAAAAAAGAGGCTCAAGACCAGCCTGGGCAACACAGCAAGATCTAGTGGTGCACAGCTGTAGTTCCAGCTGCTCAGGAGACTGAGGTAGGAGGGTCACTTGAGTCCAGAAAGTTGAGGCTGCAATGAGCCATGATCACATCACTAACTCCAGCCTGAACAACAGTGCAACACCCAGTCTTATAAAAAAAAAAAAAAAAAAAAAAAAAGAGGCCGGGCGCAGTGGCTCACGCCCGTAATCCCAGCACTTTGGGAGGCTGAGGTGGGTGGATCACGAGGTCAGGAGATCAAGACCATCCTGGCTAACACGGTGAAACCCCGTCTCTACTAAAAACACAAAAAATTAGCTGGGCGTGGTGGCAGGCGCCTGTAGTCCTGGCTACTGGGGAGGCTGAGGCAGGAGAATGGTGTGAGCTTGCAGTGAGCTGGGAGGCGGAGCTTGCAGTGAGCCAAGATCGTGCCACTGCACTCCAGCCTGGGCGGCAGAGTGAGACTCTGTCTCAAAAAAAAAAAAAAAAAAGACAGAGAAAGGAAGAAAGAAAAATAAGGGAGGGAAGGAAGGAAGGAAGGAAGGGAGGGAGGGGGAAAGAGGAAAGAAAGAAAGAGAAAGAAAGAAAGAGAGAAAGAAAAGCAAGGCAAAGAAAGAAGAAGAAAGAAAAGCAAGGCAAAGAAAGAAAGAGAGAAAGAGAAAGAAAGAGAGAAAGAGAAAGAAAGAGAGAAAGAGAGAAAGAAAGAAAGAAAGAAAAAGAAAGAAAGAAAGAAAGAAAAAGAAAGAAAGAAAGAAAGAAAGAAAGAAAGAAAGAAAGAAAGAAAGAAAGACCGAGAGAACTCTCTGGGACTCAGAGGCCCGGAGGAAGCTTCCTGGCTGAGGATACCACCCCCGAGTGGTCTCCAAGTCAGCCTGAAACATTCTTGCTGTTTGTGAATCACACCGGGAAACCGCCCTTGCAACACTCCAGGAGGCAAGAACCTGGACCTTGGTCTGACTGCTGATTGATGGTGAGTCAGGGAAAAGGGCACTGGACAGGCAGCCAGGAGACGCAGGGCTTTGTGCCTTGTTCTGCACATGAGTCAAATGAGGAGGACAGATTCAGGCACTTTTCCTATCAAGGCGAAATGCCTGGGAGACCAGAGTTTGGCCCCAACCTGGTTGTCCTGACTTCCCACTGTAGCAGCCTCCTCTGAAATAGGTGATGATTTCAAGAGGGAATGCCGGGCTGGCACTGGCAGTCCCATTCTGATGTTTAAGAAAAAGCAAAGTTTGGCCGGGCGCAGTGGCTCATGCCTGTAATCCCAGCACTTTGGGAGGCTGAGGCAGTCGGATCACCTGAGGTCAGGAGTTTGAGACCAGCCTGGCCAACATGACAAAACCCCATCTCTACCAAAAATACAGAAATTAGCCAGACGTGGTGGCGCACACCTGTAGTCCCAGCTACTTGGGGAGGCTGAGGCAGGAGAATCACTTGAACCCAGGAGGTGGAGGTTGCAGTGAGCCAAGAATGTGCCACTGCACTCCAGCCTGGGTGACAAAGTGGGACTCTGTCTCAAAAAAAAAAAAAAAAAAAGAAAGAAAGAAAAGAAAAGAAAGGAAGGAAAAGAAAAGAAAAGAAAACAATATACAAGAATATCTTTGTGACCTTGGGGTACAGGAAGAGTTTTTAAGCAAGATCCAAAAAGTGCCAAGCCAAATAAAAGATTGATAAATGTTTCTACATTAAAATTAAGAAATCCTAGCTATAAAAGGGAACTATGAACAGAATGAAAAGTCAAGCCACAGAGATGATGGTTGGAATGCATATAAGCAACAGAAGGCTGAAATCCAAAATAAGCAGTAAGAAAGGCAGGCAACTCAGTCAAAAAATGAGCAATGACTTGAACAGGAAATCACAGAAAATATGGAAATGGCAAAAGGCATATGAAAGGGTGCTCAACTTTATCTGTTATCAGGGAAACCTAAATTAAAAGCACAGTGAGATACCAAATATCTAAAACTAAGAATGGCATTACTAACTATTGGTGCTGATGTGAAGCAACTGGACCTCTTGCACTGCTGGGAGTGCAAATTGTTATGCCCACTTTGGAAAACAGTTTGACATTATCATCTGAAGTTGAAAATAATGCGTTCTCTGTGGCCCAGCTATTCCGTTCCTAGGTATGTACTTGTTAATGGTCTGAATGTTTGTGTCTCCCTAAAATTCATATGTTGAAATCCTAACCCCCAAGGTGACAGTATTAAGAAGTAGGGCCTTTGGAAGGTGATTAGATCATGAAGTCATAGCCCTCGTGAATGGGATTAGCACCCTTGTAATAAAAGAGGCTGAAGGAGCTTCTTTGCTTGTTCTAGCATATAATGACAGAGTAAGAAGGTGCCATCTATGAAAGAAGCAGGACCTCGCCTGTCACCAAATCTGTTGGTGCCTTGATTTTGGACTTCCCAGCCTCCAGAACTATGAGCAATAAATGTTTGCTGTTTATAAGTTGCCCAGACTATGGTATTTTGTTACAGCAACCAGAACCAACTAAGACAATACCGAACAGAAATGTGTTCAACTTACACAGGGGACATGGAAAAGAATATTCATGGCAGCATAATTTATAATAACCCCAAAGTGGAAACAACCCAAATGTCCATCAGGAGCCAATCATGGGTAGTATATTCATAAAATAGGATATTATATAGTAATAATGAATGGACTATAGATAGATAAAACAAACACAGATAAATCTCTCAAATAAAAAGAAAAAAAAGAGAAAGAAAAGAAAAAAGTTAGGTACATGGCTGGGTGCTGTGGCTCACACCTGTAATCCCAGCACTTTGGGAGGCCAAGATGGGTGGATCACTTGAGGCCAGGAGTTTGAGATCAGCCTGGCCAACATGGTAAAACCCCGTCTCTACTAAAAATAAAAAAATAAATAAATAAAAAAGGAAAAATAAAAAGAAAAAAGCCGGGTACAAAAGAATACACACTATATAAATTTATATAAAGTTCAAAAGCAGGCAAACCAAAACCATAATCTTTAGGTGACAAAAGAACAAAGAAAAGGTAAGAATTACCAGAAAAGTTAGGATAGTGGTTACCTTTAACCAGTAAGGGGGAATTCCTGACAACAGAAAATCCTGCAGGGAGCTTCTAGGATGGTGGCAATATCCTATTTTTGGCCTAGATAGTGGGCACATGGATATTGTCTTATAATAATTCTGAGCCAGGCGTGGTGGCTCATACCTGTAATCCCAGCACTTTGGGAGGCCGAGGTCGGAGGATCACGAGGTCAGGAGTTCGATACCAGCCTGACCAACAAGGTGAAACCCCGTTTCTACTAAAAATACAAAATTGGCTGAGTGTGGTGGCGCACACCTGTAATCCCAGCCACTTGGGAGGCTGAGGAAGGAGAATCGCTTGAACTAGGGAGGCGGAGGTTGCAGTGAGCTGAGATTGAGCCATTGCATTCCAGCCTGGGCAACAAAAGTGAAACTCCATCTCAAATAATAATAATTTTTTAAGCCATGTGTTTATGTACCATGCACCTTTCTGAATGTGTTTTATTTGATTAAACTATGTGTAATTGCCAATATGCAGTCATTTTTTTTTTTTTGGCAGATCGCAGATCACAGAACTTTATTAAGATGAAATCACTGCAAATTACATAGAAGCTACCAGACTAAGCCAAAATCCATGAGGTTCATGTGAACTTACAGTTACACAAATAAGAAACAAATGGCATATCCAAAACCATAAGGAAATATCCTGATGCCCAGGTGATGAAGGCTGGGGTGAATAAGTCCACACATTTATTTCAAGCTGTTAAAGAGTTTGTGGGGCACACAATGGTCCCTTGCATGCAAAAGTCAAAGAGCTCCTCCGTGCAATCCTCTTCTGTATGTGATTGAGAGGATACATGCTCATCACAGAGCTCCAGCCGCTCCCGGGCCTTTACACATCTCTCCAACTGCTGGCATTGCTCTCTCACTGTTGTTAGGGGATCCTGATGTAGAAACAGTAACTCTCCCTCTTCTTCTTCCTCCTCCTTAGGATCTCCGGACTCGGTCAGCATCTTTTGCTCGTCCTCCAGTCACCTGTCTGGCTACGGTTCTGGATTCAACACGAGCAGCGACTGTGGCACCTAATCCACTTCAGGATCTAGAAGGACTTGTAACAGTCACTCAGCGGATATCCGGCGATCTGGCCCGAAGTCAATATGCCGTCATTATTAACCGACAAAATGAGAATTCATGTGATTCAACCCAGTATTTCACACAAAAAAATAATTTACTAAGGCTGGGCACGGTGGCTCACACCTGTAATCTCAGCACTTAGGGAGGCCAAGGCGGGTGGATCACCTGAAGTCAGGAGTTCGAGACCAGCCTGACCAATATGTAGGAACCCCATCTCTACTAAAAATACAAAATTAGCCGGGCGTGGTGGCACATGCCTGTAACCCCAGCTAATAGGGAGGCTGAGACAGGCGAATCTCTTGAACCCGGAAGGCAGAGGTTGTGGTGAGCCGAGATCATGCCATTGCACTCTAGCCTGGACAACAACAGCGAAACTCTGTCTCAAAAAAAAAAAAAAAAATTACATTAAGTTAAGCAACCATTAAAAATGATGGTTGTGGCTGGGCACAGTGGTTCACACCTGTAATCCCAATACTTTTAGAGGCCAAAGATGGCGAATTGCTTGAGTCCAAGAGTTTGAGACCAGCCTGAGCAACATAGTGAAACCCCATCTCTACAAAAAATAAAAAATAAAAAAATTAGCAGGGTGCAGTGGTGCTGTAGTCCCAGCTACTTGGGAGGCTGAGGTGGGAGGACTACCTGAGCCTAGGAGGTCGAGGCTGCAGTGACACGTGGTTGTACCACTGCACTCTAGTCTGGGTGACATAGTGTGAGCCTGTCTCAAAAAAAAAAAAAAAAGAAAAGAAAAAAAGATGGTTGTGTAAACTATTAATAGCTTAATTCACCATTTATTCATTAAGCAAATATCTTCTGGGGGCTTATCATGAACCAAGCATATTTCTTTTTTTTTTTTTTTCCCAAGACGGAGTTTTGCTCTGTCGCCCAGGCTGGAGTGCAAAGGAGCCATCTCGACTCATGGCAACCTCCGCCTCCTGGGTTCAAGTGATTATCCTGCCTCAGCCTCCCAAGCTGGGACTACAGGCGCTCACCACCACACCCGGCTAATTTTTGTATTTTTAGTAGAGACAGGGTTTCACCATGTTGGCCAGGATGGTCTCAATCTCTTGTCCTCATGATCTGCCTGCCTCAGCCTTTGAAAGTGCTGGGATTACATGCATGAGCCACCGTGCCCGGCCTGAACCAGGCATATTTCTAGGCACTGGGAGAAATTATCTCATTGCACATTAATGGGAAGAAGAAAACATAAACAGATAAAGAAATATCTAGAATGTCATATTGTGGTAAGTGCTGTGAAGAAAAACAAAAGGGAGTAAGGATACAGGGAGTAACACAGAAGTATTTTAGGAAGCATGGACAAAAAAGCTTCTCTGAGGAGATGACATTTGCAAATACAAGTGAATGACAGGAAGGAGGGAAGCCGAGTGAGACGCTGGGAGAGAGAACTTGCAGGCAGAGGAAAGAGCAAGTGCGCAGGCCCTCAAGCTGGAAGGTGCTTGGCAGGACTGAGGAACAAGGAGGCCAGTGTTGTTGGATGAGAGTAGGGAAGGGGGGAATACGAACACATGACACAGGAGAAGTGACCAGGAGCTTGATCGAGTACCGTGTATGTGCCCCAACAAGGACTTTGGATTTCATTCTTTTCTTTCTTTTTTCTTTTCTTTTTTTTTTTTTTTTTTTTTTTGAGACGGAGTCTCTCTCTGTCGCCCAGGCTGGAGTGCAGTGGCATGATCTTGGCTCATGATCGTGCCTCCATCTTCCAGGTTCAAGTGATTCTTCTGCCTCAGCCTCCCAAGTAGCTGGGCTTGCAGGCGTGCACTACCATGCCCAGCTAATTTTTTGTATTTGTAATAGAGACGGGGTTTTGCCATGTTGGCCAAGCTGGTCTTGAACTCCTGACCTCAGGTGATTCGCCCACCTCAGCCTCCAAAGTGCTGGGATTACAGGCGTGAGTCAGTGCACCCAGCCTGGATTTCTTTCTGAGAGTGATGAGACGTCATTGGAGGATGGAGAGGAGGAGGTAGGATGATTTGATGTGTAGTTCCAAAGGAAGACTCTGGCTGTTCTGTCGCAGAGAGAGAGTAGGAGGATAAGGGTGGAACCAGGGGTTCCTGTTAAAATACTACTGCAGCATCCAGGTGAGAGATGTAAGGGACATGGACTAAGAGGGTAGTGGTGGTAGCATGGAGAGTTCTGGAATCACGATCAACAGATTTTCTAAGTAGAACCGGGATAGGATTTGTTGATGAATTGCATTTAAGGTAAGAGGAAGAGGAGTCAACAACATGTACGATGCCTTAAAACAAAATTGAGACAATTCTATATATAGTTTGGTCAAAACTCTTTTAAAAATGTGCTTAAATTACTTTTGGAACAAGAAACTTACTTATAGCAAATTAGAAGAAATCGAGTTGGGGAGACAGAATATATTCATAGATGGATGGATAGCACCATTTAAAAAAGCAGATGGTAATTGCACATCGTACAAATTGCCACAGAAGGTAAGGAAAGGAAGAGGCCCCTAGGTCTGGAGGAGGCAGGTCTTTACTGAGGAGGCAGTATGTGTTGAAAGAGGAAGGTAGAGTTAGACCAGGTAGGGGTGGATTGAGGGCTGAGCCTCAGGGCTTAGGACAGGGTGGTGGGAAAAACACTGGCTTTCGAATGGGAGGAATTAGTCTCAAGTTCCAGTGCAGCCACTTACCAGGTAAGTGAATGTGAAGATTAGATAAAGTATCTGTGACCCACCCATTAGGTTCTCAGTAAAGGGGAACAACTATGAACTGTTCTTTTTCTAATATCCAGTCTTAATTTTCAGATTTTTCTATGATTTCTTTATTTAGGTTGACAAATCCTGTTCACCAGAAATTACAGCAGAGATTGTAGACAGGAAGCTGTAGGGGAAAGAGGCACAATGAGAAATCAAGCTTGGACACATTTGGTAAACTCCTTTTTTTTTTTTTTGAGACGGAGTCTCACTCTGTCACCCAGGCTGGAGTGCAGTGGCACAATCTCGGCTCACTGCAAGCTCCGCCTCCCGGGTTCACGCCATTCTCCTGCCTCAGCCTCTCCGAGTAGCTGGGACTACAGGCGCCCACCACCACGCCCGGCTAATTTTTTGTATTTTTAGTAGAGACGGGGTTTCACCGTGGTCTCGATCTCCTGACCTCGTGATCCGCCCGCCTCGGCCTCCCAAAGTGCTGGGATTACAAGCGTGAGCCACCGCGCCCGGCCTCATTTGGTAAACTCCTATAGTTAGGTAATAACTCTTATAGTTAGGTAATTGCATAATGATTGATAGCCCAGAAATTGGAGCTCATCCAGTAATTCTGTCACATAGTCATGTCTCCCTCTGCTGGCAAAACTTGGTTTGTTTGTTTTTGGTTTTGTTTTTGAGATGTCACCCAGGCTGGAGTGCAGTGGCGCGATCTCGGCTCACTGCAACCTCCACCTCCCAGGTTCAAGTGATTCTCCTGCCTCAGCCTCCTGAGTAGCTAGGATTACAGGCTCGCGCCACTATGCCCGTCTAATTTTTGTATTTTTGGTAGAGACGGGGTTTCGCCATGTTGGCCGGGGTGGTCTTGAACTCCTGACTTCAGGTGATTTACCGCCCACCTCAGCCTCCCTAAGTGGTGGGATTACAGGCGTGAGACACCGCGCCTGGCCTGTTTTTTGTTTTGTTTTTTTAGAGACAGGGTCTCCCTCTGTTGCCCAGGCTGGTCTCAAACTCCCAGGCTCAAGGGATCTTTTTGCCTCAGCCTCTTAAAGTACTAGGATTACAGGTGTGAGTCATTACACCTGGCCAGAACTTGATTTTTGTAGGGTAAATCCAAACCTGAATTACTTGTATTTGAACATTTGTAGACCCCAGGATTACCAAAGAGTGAACTCTGTCTTCTTTGGATAATCTTACTGTGGCTGTCACTGGGACCACACTGGAAGAAGGTGGTGGAACGGGAATCCCCTATGGAAAAATAACTTTTTTTTTTTTTTTTGAGATGGAGTCTCCCTCTATTGCCCAGGCTGGAGTGCAGGGGTGCAATCTCGGCTCACTGCAACCTCTGCCTCCCAGGTTCAAGCGATTCTCCTGCCTCAGCCTCCCCAGTAGCTGGGACTACAGGCACCTACCACCACACCTGGCTAATTAAGGTATTTTTGGTAGAGACAGGGTTTCACCATATTGCCCAGGCTGGTCTTGAACTCCTGACCTCAAGCAATCTGCCCGCCTTGGCCTGCCAAAATGCAGGGAAATACAGGTGTGAGACACTGTGCCCTGCCAAGAACTTTCATTATCAAAGGAAATGCAGCAAAGGAGCTTCTTCCTCCCGCCAAGCCAGTGACAGGTCTGTATTCAATGAAGTTGTCATTCAAACCAGGACTGGGAAGCAACTGATCTGTACCTTACCATCATAGGAAGCTCACCCCGTGGCACAGGGGAAACACTAGGAGGGCTGCAGGTTTGGAGTCTGTAGACTGTGCCACTTGGCTGCGTTTCCTTTCTTAGTCACTTAATCAGTCTGAAGCTTAGGGTCCTCCTTATAATGTGAGGATATTAATGTTTTCTCCTTTCATGGGATTTATATGAAGATCAAGTGAGTAACAAATGTGATAATACTTTATTAACTGTTAATCACTCTACAGATCTAAGGGTTTATTACTGTCATTTCTTTGTCTCACCTTTCCATTTTCTTGCCTCGAAGGTTTTTTTTCTTTTCTTTTCTTTGAGACAGAGTTTCGCTCTTGTTGCCCAGGCTGGAGTGCAATGGCACGATCTCAGCTCACTGCAACCTCCACCTCCCGAGTTGAAGCGATTCTCCTGCCTCAGCCTCCCGAGTAGCTGGGATTACAGGCACCCGGCTAATTTTTGTATTTTTTAGTAGAGACAGGGTTTCTCCGTGTTGGCCATGCTGGTCTTGAACTCCTGACCTCGCTATCCGCCCACCTCGGCCTCCCAAAGTGCTGGGATTACAGGTGTGAGCCACCGTGCCCGGCCTTTTAAAATTTTATTTATTTATTTATTCATTTTTTCTTGCCTCGAAGGTCTTTAAACATTCATTCATGGCCGGGTGCGGTGGCTCATGACTGTAATCCCAGCACTTTGGGAGGCCGAGGCAGGTGGATCACCTAAGGTCAGGAGTTCGAGACCAGCCTGACCAACAAAGAGAAACCCTGTCTCTACTAAAAACACACACAAAAAATTAGCTGGGTGTGGTGGTGCATCCCTGTAATCCCAGCTACTCTGGAGGCTGAGGCAGGGGAATTACTTGAACCTGGGAGGTGGAGGTTGCAGTGAACCGAGATCGCGCCATTGCACTCCAGCCTGGGCAACAAGAGCAAAACTCTGTCTCAAAAAAAAAAAAATTCATTCGTTTGCTTAATGGCCAATATTAACTATATTAACTATGTAACAATATTATATAATAACTATATTAACAATATTAACTATATATATATATTTTTTTTTGAGATAGAGTCTCACTCTGTTGCCCAGGCTGGAGTGCAATGATGCGATCTTGGCTCACTGCAACCTCTGCCTCCGGGGCTCAAGCCATCCTCCCACCTCAGCTTCCTGAGTAGCTGGGACTACAGGTGCATGCCACCACATCTGACTAATTTTTGTATTTTTTGTAGAGGTGAGGTTTTGACATGTTGGCCAGGCTGGTCTCGAACTCCCAAGCTCAAGCAATCCACTGGCCTGGCCTTCCAAAGTGCTGAGGTTACAGGCATGAGCCACCGCCCTCGGGCAAATACTAACTACCTTAATTGCAGCCAGAACTGTGTTAGGTATGGGAAAAGGAGACACAAAGACAAAAACTATGGCTCTTGTCTTCAACACTTTATGATGAGAGAGACAGACTCAGTCAGCCACAGTACAAGTCAAACTGTGATGAGTACTAGGGGTCTAGCTAAACAGGGAGCTATAGCATCATGAAGAGAGGAAATATTGTTTTTTCTTTTTTACAAATTAATTAATTTTTTTTTTAAATGGGGGTTTCAGTATGTTGCCCAGGCTGGTCTTGAACTTCAGTGCTTAAGTGATCCACTGGCCTCAACCTCCCAAATGCTGGGATTACAGGCATGAGCCATCGCACCTGGCCAAAAGGAAAAATAATTATGGTAGAGTCAGGGGAGTTAAATAAGTCTTCCAGAAGAGGTGATGCTCATATGGGACTTTATTTAGTTGAAAAAATATTTATTGAGCACATACTATGTGCCGGAAGCTGCACTAGTCATTGTCATCACAAAAATGAATAAAGCAGACATGTTATGACCTCACAGACCAAGGAAGGTGGACAAATTATGATTTAATTACACTTGTACTAATTTCTATGAAGGAAAGTACAGGGAAGGAAGAGAACCTATTATGGAGGGACATACCTAGGTTGGTAAGTCAAGAAAAGTATCCTTAGGGAGGGACATTCAAGCTGAAATCCGAAGGATGAAAAGGATGTATCTAGGCAAAGATGGTGAGGATAAATATTCTAGAAGCAGAGACACAATGTGTAAAGGCCCTGTGACAGGAAGTTGGAAGGGAGCGGAAGAAGGTCATTGTAACTAGAGCACGAGGGGCAAGATGGAGAGTGGCATGTGATGTGATGGGAGATGTGCACAGGTACCATGTTGTGCAGGGCGTTACTGACTGCGTTAATGATGTGGAGTTTACCTTAAGACCAGCAAGAACTGGCCGGGCACAGCGGCGCACGCCTGTAATCCCAGCACTTTGGGAGGCCAGGGTGGCTGGATCACCAGGTCAGGAGATCGAGACCATCCTGGCCAACATGGTGAAACCTCATCTCTACTAAAAATGCAAAAATTAGCTGAGCGTGGTGGTGCGCACCTGTAGTCCCGGCTGCTCAGGAGGCTGAGACAGGAGAATTGCTTGAACCCGGGAGGCAGAGGTTATAGGGAGCCGAGATCATGCCACTGCACTCCAGCCTGGCCACAGAGAGAGACTCCATCTCAAAAAAAAAAAAAAAAAAAAATCAGTGAGAAGCATTGGAAGCTTTTTTTCTTTTCTTTTTTTGACAGAGTCTTGCTGTGTCACCCAGGCTGGAGTGCAGTGGCGCGATCTTGGCTCACTGCAACCTCTGCCTCCTGGGTTCAAGCGATTCTCCTGCCTCAGCCTCCCGAGTAGCCGAGACTACAGGCACACGCCACCACGCCTGGTTCATTTTTGTGTTTTTAGTAGAGACAGGGTTTCACCATGTTGGCCAGGATGGTCTCGATCTTCTGACCTCATGATCCGCCAGCCTCTGCCTCCCAAAGTGCTGGGATTACAGGCGTGAGCCACTGCACCCAGCCCGGAAGGTTTTTAAGCATGGGGTGACATGATCAGATAAGTGTTTTTACTTTTACTTTTTTTTTTTTTTTGAGACAGAATTTCGCTTTGTCTCCCAGCCTAGAGTGCAATGGTGTGATCTTGGCTCACTGCAACATCTGCCTCCCAGGTTCAAGCAATTCTCCTGCCTCAGCCTCCCAAGTAGCTGGGATTACAGACCTGCACCACCACGCCTGGCTAATTTTTTGTATTTTTAGTAGAGATGGCGTTTCACCGTGTTGGCCATGCTGGTCTTAAACTCCTGACCTCAGGTGATCCACCTGCCTTAGCCTCCCAAAGTGCTGGGATTACAGGCACGAACCATAGTGCCCGGCTGATTTTTACACTTATTTATTTATTTATTCATTTTAGAGACAGGGCATTGCTTTGTCACCCAGGCTGGAGTGCAGTGGTGTGATCATGGTTCACTGCACCCCTGAATTCCTGGGCTCTAGGGGTCCTCCCACCTCTGCCTCCCACCTCTGCTAAGACTACAGGCATGCACCACCACATCCAGCTATTTAAAAAAAATTTTTTTTTAGAGATAGGGTCTTACTATGTTGCCCAGGTTGGTCTTGAGCTCTTGGCCTCAAGCCATCTTCCCGCCTTGGCCTCCCAAAGTGCTGGGATTACAGGCATGAGCCACTGTGCCTGGCCAGATAGATGTTTTTAAAAGATTACTTTCTTTTTTTTTTTTTTTTTTTGAGACGGAATTTCGCTTTTGTCACCCAGTCTGGAGTGCAATGGCACGATCTCAGCTCATTGCAACCTCCACCTCCCGGGTTCAAGTGATTCTCCTGCCGCAGCCTCTTGAGTAGCTGGGATTACAGGCATGCGCTAATTTTTGTATTTTTAATAGAGACGAGGTTAATTTTTGTATTTTTAGTAGAGACGGGGTTTCACCACATCAGCCAGGCTGGTCTTGAACTCCTGACCTCAGGTGATCCGTCCACCTCAGCCTCCCAGAGTGCTGGGATTATAGGCGTGAGCCACGGCTCCCAGTCAAAAAGATTGCTTTCTAAAGAATGAATACATAGGGGTAAGAGCAGACTCTGAATCTCCCCATTCAGAGAGGCCAGATTGGAGGCTACTGTAGGAGGTCAGGCCAGAGAATATGATGGCTTGGTCACGATAGCCCCTATGGAAGTAGAAAATAAATGGATAAATCTGAGAAATACGCAGGAAGTTGGCAGAATTTCATATTCAAATGGATTCAGTGTATTCAAATGGATACACTGAGAGTGAAGGAAGTGCTATTTACAGAGCTAGGCAATATTTTTGGAGGGGAGAATAATGAGTTCAGTGTGAACAAGTAGAATTTCAGGTACGTGGAGAGCCATCAAAGTGGCTCTGTCCATTACAGAGTCGGATATAGAGGTTTAGAACTCAGAAGAGAGGTCTGGACTGGAGATACAAATCCAGGAACTGTATAGACAATAATGGAAACCATAAGCTATAATGACACTAGAGGGTGGCACTGGAACTCACTGATGTCCTTGGTAAGAGAGGTCTCTATTGCGTAGTGGGAGGAGAAGCCATATAAGTTTGTTTTTTTAATTGAGATGGGGCTGATCTCTAATGCCTGGCCTCAAATGCTCTTTCCACCTCGGCCTCCCGAAGTTCTGGGATTATAGTGTGAACCATCACACTGGGCCAGCCATGTGAGATTAAGCAGTGGAATGAATAGAAGCTGAGGCTATGTGGACAGAAACAGACAAAGTTAGGAAGACTGAGTGCAGTGGTTCGTGTCTACAATCCCAGCACTTTGGAAGACCAAGGCGTGAGAGTCATGTGAGTCCAGGGATTTGAGACCAACCTCAGCAACATAGTGAGACCTGGCTAATTTTAAAAAATATTGTTTTTTGTTTGTTTTTGTTTTTTTTGAGACAGAGTCTTGCACTGTCACCCAGGCTGGTGCAATCTCGGCTCACTGCAACTTCCACCTCCCGGGTTCAAGGGATTCTCCTGTGTCAGCCTCCCAAGTAGCTGGGATTACAGGTGCCTGCCACCATGCCCAGCTAATTTTTTGTATTTTTAGTAGAGACAGGGTTTCATTATGTTGGTCAGGCTGGTCTTGAACTCCTGACCTTGTGATCTGCCTGTCTTGGCCTCCCAAAGTGCTGGGATTACAGGTGTGAGCCACTGTGCCCGGCCTAAAAAAATATTGTTTTTAATTATCCAGGTGTGGTGGCATGCACTTGTAGTCCCAGCTATTCGGGAGGCTGAAGCAGGAGGATCACTTGAGCTCAGGAGTTTGAGGCTGCAGTGAGCCATAATCATACCACTGCACTCCAGCCTGAGTGATAGAATGAGACCCCTTCTCAAATAAATTAATTGAAATAAAAACAAAGTTAGGACATTTCGGGCAGAGGAGCAGCATGAGCAAAGACAAGGAGACACGAAAAAGTGGGGTGTGTTTGGGGAACTTAAGCTAATCAGAGTGGCTGGAGACTTGAGTGTGTAAGAGGAAGGAAAAATGAAGATAGTGGTGAAAATGGAGACGCTGAAATGAACAGCCTTGAATGCAAAAGAAAAGAAAACTGATATCTCTGGAGTGCCTCCTATGTCGTAGGAGTTTTTGCATACATTATCTCACTTAATCCTGGTGTGTAAGGTAAGCATTCTTTTTTTTTTCAGAGACAGGTTCTCACTCTGTTACCTAGGCTAGAGTGCAGTGGTACAATCATCGCTCACTGCAGCCCTGAATTTATGGGCTTAAGTGATCCTCCTACCTCAGCCTCCTGAATAGCTGGGATTACAGCTTGAGCCACCACACCTGGCCAGTGTAAGCATTCTTATCCTCATTTATTCCACTGAATAAATAGCTGTTCAGAGAAGTTAAATAATTTCCCCAGGATCACATATCTTTTTTTTTTTTTTTTTTTTTTTTGAGACGGAGTCTTGCTTTGTCGCCAGGCGCCATCTCGCCTCACTGCAATCTCTGCTTCCTGGGTTCAAATTATTCTCCTGTCTCAGCCTCTCGAGTAGCTGGGATTACAGGCGTGCACCACCATGCCCAGCTAATTTTTGTATTTTTAGTAGAGATGAAGTTTCATGATGTTGGCCAAGATGGTCTCGATCTCTTGACCTCATGATCCACCCGCCTCCGCCTCCCAAAGTGCTGGGATTATAGGTGTGAGCCACCGCGCCTGGCCTAGGATCACACATCTTGTAAGCAATGAGATTCCAATCTCCCTCTCACACAAGAGGATCTGGGTAAGTCCCCTGCCAGGTGGTGACATCAAGTGGGGAGAACAGGGTGAGAATCCCTTTTATCCAGCACTGTAGTATCAGATACATTAGCCTAAGCAGAGAAAGGGTATTCAAAACCCAAAGCCGAATGCAACCAGAAAATAGTTGAAGAACTAAAGGCTCCATCCAGAAATCATGTTGTGAGAGCCAAGAGGGGTTAGTCTACAGAGCCAAAACCCCACCCCGTAACTGGTCCAAAAGCCAAGTTAACCATAAGCAGTGGAGCTTAATCAAGGAGAGGGTGGAGGGAGGCCAGGGAACTTCAGAAGCGGGCAAGCTCTCAGCTAAGTTTCAAGCCTCTAGTCTGGCTCACACTAAAGTCCTGGGATGGGGAAGAGTTAAGGAGGTAAATTTTGTTGAGTTGGAAAACTAAACAATTGGGTCCTCTAGAGGATAACATGCTTAGAAATGTTTTGTGGAAAACCTCTTCTGGTGCCTCTGTGAAGAAGGGTCTCCAGGTTTCAGATAACAGCACCTCTCAATCTGGATCTCATATGGAGAGTAAGGACAGCTTGGGCTCAGTCCACAGACTCAACTGCCCTCTGCAGAGTGGACCATGGATAGGACTCTGGCTTGGTCCTTGGCCTTGTGGAATTACTCTTGATTTGTATCCTACAAGAAAAAAAAAAAAAGATTAAGACTCCCATAGAGGAACACCAAGCACAGACATGGTCTACCCAGGATACTCAAGGAAGCAGGAGCTGTCAGGCAATCCAAGCCAGGGCAGGACTTCTCATGGTACAGTACTTCATGATTCATTATTTCATTTGAGCCTCCCAACCACTCCATGAAGTAGTTGTTAATTATTTCTTTCCTGCCTTGAATTTTTAAAAAAATAAATGAGGAAACTAAGGCTGGAGCAAGGGGAGTGACTGCTCAAAGCCATTCCGTTGGATGGCCATCAGAACTGGAACTTCAATCCAGGTTTTGTCTTAGGTAAATTCTGTGCCTCTTTCACTATAGGAAAAAAAAATTGCTAAGGGAAGGCTTCGTGGAGGAGGAGGTGCTTGAACTGCCCAAGTGGCAGGGCACTAAGTGCGGAAGGGTGACAAGGCCTCTGGGAAAAAGCACAAAGATGCTGCACAGCAAAGCCAGTTAAAGAAACAAAACACGGTTCCGGGAATGTGCACTCCTTGAGGACAGGAAGGACCTAGATCCTAGAATGGGGCCTGGGGCTCAGCAGGCGCTGGATAACTGAAGAAATGGCTGTCTGGAACACAGTTTTTTCTATAGAGGAGTAGTGGAGGTGAGGCTGCGAAGTCCGAAGATGGAGAGGCTTTCACACAAGGAAAGCGGTGGAGGAGGAGCGAGGGGGCCCCCGGGTGCATGTGCGGACATGAAGTGCGAGAGAATCAGCTGGAAGGTGGCTCCAGCAGAGAGAAGAGGAAGGTCAGAAGTAGACTGGGACAGGGGGAGGAAAGGACAGAGTCAAGGAACATTTAGGAGTTCGGTTCCCGGAGGCCTGGCGACACTCTGACGGGGAGGGGTGACGCGCACCCATTTGCAGGCAGAAAGGCAGGAGCAGGGGGGTGTCCGAGGATGGTGGCTCGGAGGGACCAGGCATGGGTGGTGCAAGCTCAGCAGTCACTCAAGGGGTGGCATGCCGATGAGGGAGGCGCCTCCCGGACTGGGGGACCGGGAAAGGCATTAGCAACCTGCCAGAACCCGGTTAACAAAGGCGGGACTACAATTCCCGGCATGCTCGGGCTCGGTGGGGTGACGGCGGGCGGTGGCTGCGCTGCACCCGACTGGTGGGCGCAGGACCTGGGTCGGCACCGGAGCCTGTCATCCCGGAGCGGTCGGCGGGGGTGCAGAGACGGCGATGCGCCCCTGTCCCCCGCACCCGGGCCGCGCCGGGCTCGCGCCTACCGCCCCGCGGCCCCGCCCCCTGCCCCACCCCAGCCGGGAGGCTTAGCTGGGGCCGCAGCGCGGCGGCAACATCACTCTCGCCGCCGCTGCTCCGCCCCATCCCCTTCTGTTTTTCTCTCTCATTCTCCAGTGGCGGCGGCGGGGAAGGCGGAGGCAGAGGCAGCAGCAGCCGCGCTGGCTGCAATGAATGATCCCCCAGCTTGGGGGGAGGACTCCAGGTGAGCCTCTGCCCTCGGGAGGCCCGGGACCCCCGGCCGCCCACGACCGGCAGCCCACGCTATGGATCCCTAGAGGAAGGAGGAGAAGACAGCTCGCCGCCCACCCCCATCCCATTTTCCTCTTCCTTTATCTCATTGTTGCCGAAGCTGTTTACGGCGGCGCTCCCTCTGCTCCAGCATGGGGCGGGCTCCGGGCACGGCTGCTCGGCAGGCGCTGCTCCCGCGGCGGCTGGGGGATTCTGCCTAATTCACCTCCCAGCCGGTGCAAAGAGTACCGGAGAGCGGTGGAGGCCCGGACTGCAGCAGCGTTGGGGCCACCTCCCAGCGTCCCCACCCTAGGAGGCTGCATGCGGATTGAAGAGCGGCACCTGGGGGCTGGGCCGGCCCCGCTGATCGCGACCTAGCGAGCAGGACAGCAGGACCGCCCAGGCTGCGGAGGGGCTCGGGGGCAGGAAGGTCAGAGCAGCAAGATGGCCAGTAAGACCAAGGCCAGCGAGGCCCTCAAGGTGGTGGCTCGGTGCCGCCCTCTCAGCAGGAAGGAGGAGGCTGCTGGTCACGAGCAGATCCTGACCATGGACGTGAAACTGGGCCAGGTGACCCTGCGGAACCCCCGCGCTGCCCCGGGGGAGCTGCCCAAGACCTTCACCTTTGACGCCGTGTATGATGCCAGCTCCAAGCAGGCCGACCTGTATGACGAAACCGTGAGGCCCCTGATAGACTCCGTGCTCCAGGGTTTCAATGGCACGGTGTTTGCCTATGGCCAGACGGGCACTGGCAAGACCTATACCATGCAGGGGACCTGGGTGGAGCCCGAGCTGCGCGGAGTCATCCCGAATGCCTTTGAGCACATCTTCACCCACATCTCCCGCTCCCAGAACCAACAGTACCTGGTCCGGGCCTCCTATTTGGAGATCTACCAGGAGGAGATTCGAGACCTGCTCTCCAAGGAGCCAGGCAAGAGGCTAGAGCTGAAAGAGAACCCCGAGACGGGCGTCTACATCAAGGACCTCTCCTCCTTCGTCACCAAGAATGTCAAGGAGATTGAGCATGTGATGAACCTGGGGAATCAGACCCGGGCTGTGGGCAGCACCCACATGAACGAGGTCAGCTCCCGCTCCCATGCCATCTTCATCATCACCGTGGAGTGCAGCGAGCGTGGCTCTGATGGCCAGGACCATATCCGAGTGGGCAAGCTCAACCTAGTGGACCTGGCTGGCAGTGAGAGGCAGAACAAGGCAGGCCCCAACACAGCGGGAGGGGCAGCCACACCATCCTCGGGTGGCAGTGGTGGCGGTGGAGGCAGTGGTGGCGGTGCTGGTGGAGAGAGGCCTAAGGAAGCCTCCAAAATCAACCTCTCATTATCTGCCCTGGGCAACGTGATTGCTGCCCTGGCGGGCAACAGGAGCACCCACATTCCCTACCGGGACTCCAAGCTGACCCGGCTGCTCCAGGACTCCCTGGGGGGGAATGCCAAGACCATCATGGTAGCCACACTGGGGCCAGCTTCTCACAGCTACGATGAGAGCCTCTCCACCCTGCGCTTTGCCAACCGAGCCAAGAACATCAAGAACAAGCCCCGGGTGAACGAGGACCCCAAGGACACACTGCTGCGGGAATTCCAAGAGGAGATTGCCCGCCTGAAGGCCCAGCTGGAGAAGAGGGGGATGCTGGGGAAGCGGCCCCGGAGGAAGAGCAGCCGGAGGAAGAAGGCCGTGTCCGCCCCGCCTGGGTACCCTGAGGGCCCAGTGATTGAGGCCTGGGTGGCAGAAGAGGAGGATGACAACAACAACAACCACCGCCCGCCCCAGCCCATCCTGGAGTCAGCCTTGGAGAAGAACATGGAGAATTACCTGCAGGAACAGAAGGAGCGGCTGGAGGAGGAGAAGGCAGCCATCCAGGATGACCGCAGCCTGGTGAGCGAGGAGAAGCAGAAGCTGCTGGAGGAGAAGGAGAAGATGCTGGAGGACCTGCGGCGGGAACAGCAGGCCACAGAGCTGCTTGCGGCCAAGTACAAGGTAAGGGCCCCAGAGGAGCTGGGCACTCGAGAGGTCCCCGCAGGGGATCCCGGCAGGGAGGCTCTTCTTTGAGAGTCTGTGACCTGGCCTGAAGTGGAGGTTCTCCCTCAGCACCGCACACTGCTCTCCTGCCAAATGTGCCCTCAGAGCAGCCAGGCAAATTGCTGCGATACCAGACTGCCAGGCACATGCACAGGCACACACACACGAAGCAAAGCGGACAGGTGGTCTCTCAAGCCAGTGAACTTGGGGTGGTCTGACCTGCTGTGGTCATTTCCTGCCGGTGGCCTCAGGATCAGTCAGGTCTGTGGGATGGCCAGGCAGCCTCTTGTGAATGTGGGTTCTCGTTCCTTCACAGCCTCCTCCCCTGAGGCTTCCTCCCTCTGCAGCATCTTCAAACCTCACGTCGTTTTAATAATATCATTTGGTTAGTGCTTCAGTTTGCAAAATGCCCCACATATATGATCCATACACGATCTCATTTGATCCTTTGGCCATCCAGGGTCACAGTTCTGAAATCTCCATTTCAGAGGTGAGGAATTAAAGCTCGGAGAAGTGACATGACCAAGGTTCCATCCTATGAAGTGGCAGAGCTGAGCTGGAACCCATGGACCTCATGCTGTTTCAG
This sequence comes from Hylobates moloch, assembly GCF_009828535.3. Lineage (NCBI taxonomy): Eukaryota > Metazoa > Chordata > Mammalia > Primates > Hylobatidae > Hylobates > Hylobates moloch. The sequence goes on along the minus strand of NW_026652288.1, from coordinate 25,670,849 downwards.
TTCTTAGCTGGGCAAAGTGGGACCATGAACAGATTCTGCTTCCTGGGAAAATGGTCCCCTGGGCCTTACAGTGCAGGAGCCATTGCTTGCTATCATTAGGAAAGAGATTTGGGGGTTATGCGGGAGGTAGGGTGGAAAAAGCACCAAACTCTATACCAGAGACCAAGAGACTGGCCTAGCTATTCTACAGCTCATTGAGTGGCCTTGTGTAAGTTGCTTCTCTCTTTTCTCAGGCCTCAGTTTACCTTTCTGTAAAACAGAGAGTTGGCCTGAGTGATCTCTGAGGCTCTACCTATCTGACAATTCTATGGCCTATATTAATCTGAGCAGCAAACCAACCGACCCCCACCCCGAGGCCTCATCACAGTTAATATCCAATTCCCCATAACCCTGAGAGATGTCAGGACCTCAGCATCCTTCTTGAGCTGTTTCCTCCCACCCAGGACCTTCCAGGCCCTAATGGGGCTAACTACAGAGGCCCCTCCCTGTCAAGTCATAGACCTATTAAATTGCATTGCTGAGGATGCCACAACTCAATGTTCCAGGCATTTCCAGGCCCCTGGAGCCTTCAACACTAGGGGTTGAAGGAAGGACACAGGAAGCCATGAGCTTGCTGGGAAGAGCAAAACATTGCCATTTCTTATTCCTTCTCAGGAATGTGGGCTGGGGAGCAGGGGGACCCAGCCTACAGCCACTGGGAGAGTGACAGATGAGCTGTATGACATTGTCTGTTTTGGGAATGTGCTGCTGCAGCAGGGGCTCTGGCCTTACATATTTAATATTTAATTCACTTCTTTGAGCCCAGCAAGAGTTATGCTGAGCTGTTTCCTCAAGGAAAGGATCAGGGGCCTGGAACCGTTAGGGACATCCTGAGAGAAGCAAGATATTAGAGGCAGGGCCGTTAGATTGAAGCCCTCCCTAGGAGGGAGGGAATCCAGTGTTTGCTTACCTGGTCAATCTGCCATCGATTTTGCTAAGAAGACCCCCCACCTCCCTGAAAGCTGGGAGGCAACAAAGCCTAAGAAGGGAGGAAAATGCAATAACACATTTGCATTTGCTGCCTGAGGGATGAGGTGAAGGTTTCCATTGTTGGGAACTGACCGGTTTCACTCAGTGAGATCCTTGGATCTAAGGCAGTGTGGGGCACAGATGATAGAACGGCCAAGAGATCAGGGCGGCCAACACCAGAATTCTCGCACCAGAGGCATAGCCCACAAAATATCACAGTCTTAGAGTTGGCAGGAGGTTTAGAAAACTGAGGCCTGGACATGCCCAGGGCCACACAGGTGAGTTGAGGAGAGCCTAGCCTCTTTATATATGGAAGAGCCCAGCCTCTTTCCACTGCTTGAGTCCTAATGTTACCTGTGCTACTTGATAATCAGAGTAATTCATTTTTATATAACACTTTGACAGCTTAATCTCATTCAATCCTCCCAACAACCCCAAGGGGTGGGTACTATTATTTCCATTCAACAGTTATGAAAACTAAGGCTGGGGAGGTGGAGTGAGTGTCTTACCAGCTCGTGACCCTGGGTGATAGGCAGCAGAGCCAGGACTGGAACCCAGGTCTTCTGATGCCCCCAGCCCTGTGCTCTTTTCAAGGCATCTCAGATTCCTCCATGTTTGCTCACTGTGTGACTCAGGGCAATGGTCTTTCCCTCTCCAGCCCTCAGGCTTCCATTCACCTAGTGAGGAGGAGAAGCCTGACCTTGCTCCCTGGGGAGTGGGTGAAACAGTCATTATGTACCAGGTGTTCAGATGGAAGCAAAGGGGGAGGAGTGCCTGGGAAATTCCACAATAGGAATGATTCCATATCCTGTGACTTCTCATCACACTCAGCCTAGGACAGTCAGCAGCCGGCAACCCAGAATGGAACCTAGACAGAGGACCCAAGTTCCCCATAGCCCCAAGGCACCGCCTGGTTCAGTGTCGGATGTTTCTAGGCTGGTGGAAACAATTTGAGGGCTCTTGAGGAATCTACAGGGTAAAGAGGGGAGGAGCACGTTAGAGATAGCAATCCCAGTCCTGCCTATTTCCCAGGGTTGTGCCTAGGATTAAATGAGATCGTTAGCACGAGGGCATTTAAAATAAGTTGAAAGCACCAATACATGGAGGGCATTAGCAGCCATGGGGTGGCTTCTGTCCACCAAGCTGGGGTCCAGTGATCTCCAGGACAGACATCTTTGTTGTTAGCTTGACTTCTTCTTTACCCTGCCATCCCAGCTGCCTTGCCATAACCCTGCAGCTGCTGGGAGTAGAGCCAGGCAGCGGAGGTCTAGGAGATTTCAGAAGGCAGGCTCCCCATCTGCAGCTCACTCCTGTCCCCCCTTTCTGAGTTATGGCATCAACTCCACTTCTTCCCCGACCAGCTCCCATTCCCTTCTTCCAGTTCATGCCACCCTCTGGGGGCAGCTAAGCGGTAGCTGATGCGACCCAGTGCCCTCATTCACTCTCTCTGACTCATCTCATAGTCTGTCTCGCCAGCTCTCCCTGCCTGCCACCTCCCAGGCTCCCTGTTCTCTTTGTTCTCCCCTCACTGTGCACAAACACCATGCCTGTCTCCTTGGAATCTCCTTTCATCCCTCCTTTCATGTTTACTGTGGGCCTCAGGGGATGTTCGGGTGTGCAAATGTGTGAGACTTTGTGATTGTGATCAGTGTCCTGTTTATCAGTAATCATTAGCAATTTATACTTATGTAGTGTCTGGGGGAGGGAGGGTGTGGGCGGGGAATGCTGGTGGGGGCTTGATAACATATAGGCCTGTGAGGTAGGAGGAATAGGTAACATCACAGACCCACAATGCACAGTGAAAACCTCAAATATTTGGTACTGCGCAGTGAAAACCCAAATGTTTGTGCGCAGTGTACATACTGCAGTGAGGACAGGTGAACACATGTAGATTGGTTGGGAGAAGGCCTACTTTACTCAAATGTAATCATGCAAGACAATTTTTAAATGACTGCTTTAATTTTGAAATTAACTTTTTTTTTGAGATGGAGTTTTGTTCTTGTTGCTCAGGCTGGAGTGCAATGGCACGATCTCAGCTCATTGCAACCCTGCCTCCCGCGTTCAAGGGATTCTCCTGCCTCATCCTCCCTAGTAGCTGGGATTACAGGTGCCCACCACCATGCCTAGCTAATTTTTTGTATTTTTAGTAGAGACGGGGTTTCATGAGGTTAGCCAGGCTTGTCTCGATCTCTTGACCTCGTGATTCGCCTGCCTCAGCCTTCCAAAGTGCTGGGATTACAGGCGTGAGCCACTGCGTCCGGCTTAAAGTTAATTTTTTCAAGGAGTTGGACTAGATGATTCCTAAAACTTTGATTTTAGCTACTTAAAGGAAAAAAAGAGTGTTTGTATACAGATGATACAGAATGCAGGCCTGAATTGAAGACAGAAACAACAGCATCGGGTGTGATCCCCAATAAGTAGGTCTGGAGGGAGAAGAGCTGGGGGTCTTGGCTGGAGCCCACTATCTCTGTGGTCAATGTAGAAAAGAGAACCTGCAGAAGCAGCCCCGGAAGCCGGAGGGATGTGGTCATGAGGAGGAACGCGAACTGTGTTGAAATTGTATTGTCCCTTTTGTGGGTCCTGCTTTCTCCCACCCCTCAGCAGGGTGATTAATCATAAATGCAAGAAAGAATGTATCAAGCCTGAGCGACAACAGTAACAGCAATAATAATGACATTTACTGAGGACTTGCTTTGTGCCAAGTACTATACTATATACAGATTATCTCGTTTATTCCACACGAGCACCCTCCAAGAAAGTGCTGTTATTGTTCTCATTTTATGGATGAGAAAACGGAGCTCCACTGAGGTGAAATAACTCGCCCAACGCCACATGGTTGGTATAGTAAAACCATGTAAACCCAGCTGGATTTGACACAAAATCTGATGCTCTTTTAGGCTTAAAAAAATTAGGAATATCAGGTTGGGATACTCCTGGTTCCTGAGGAGGTGCTGAAAAATTATAGGAGTAGGCTGGGCATGGTGGCTTACACCTGTAATCCTAGCAATTTGGGAAGCCAAGGTGGGTGGATTCCTTGAGCCCAGGAGTTCCAGACCAGCCTGGGCAACATGGAGAAACCCTATCTTGACAAAAAATACAAAAAATTAGCCAGGCATGGTGGTGTGCACCTGTAGTCCCAGCAACTCAGGAGGCTGAGGTGGGAGGATTGCTTGAGCCCAGGAGGTTGAGGCTGCAATGAGCCTTGATTGCACCATTGCACTCCAGCCTGTGTGACAGAGAGGAACCCTGTCTCAAAAAGGAAAGAAAAGAAAACCGATAGGAGCTGTTGTAGATGCGTCACATTTGAGGTGACAGAGTCCAGTGGACAGCTGGAGTTGGGCCAGTGGAGTTTAGAAGCAAGCCCAAGACTGGAAATGGAGATTGGGTCTAATCTTTTTTTTTTTTTTTTGAGATGGAGTTTCACTTTTGTTGCCCAGGCTGGAGTGGAATGGTGTGATCTTGGCTCACCGCAACCTCTGCCTGCCAGGTTCAAGCAATTCTCCTGCCTCAGCCTCCCGAGTAGCTGGGATTACAGGCATGCACCACCATGCCCGGCTAATTTTATATTTTTAGTACAGATGGGGTTTCTCCATGTTGGTCAGGCTGGTCTCGACCTCCCGACCTCAGGTGATCCACCTGCCTCAGCCTCCCAAAGTGCTGGGATTATAGGCATGAGCCACCGTGCCCAGCCCCGCCCCTCTATTTTTGACACTCTCTCCCTCTGTGTAAATGACTCCCAGGTCGAGGTCTCCTCTCTGGTCTCTCTGCTGGCCTTATTATATGAAGTGCTATATTCAGGGCATGGGCATCAGAGTCAGCCAGGTCTGGATTTAGTGACTTACCAGTTCTGAGACCTCTGAGTACCAGTTTCCTTAGCTATAAAATGGGATAGTAATAGTATCTTTGTTACAGTGCTATTGAAAGAATTAAACAAGGGCCGGGCGCAGTGGCTCATGCCTGTAATCCCAGCACTTTGGGAGACTGAGGCAGGAGGATCACTTGAGCCCAGGAATTCAAGACCAGTCTGGGCAACATAGCAAGACCTTGCCTCTAGGAAAAAAAAGAAAAGGCCAGGCGTGGTGGCTCATGCCTGTAATCCCAGCACTTTGGGAGGCCGAGGCGGGTGGATCACAAGGTCAGGAGATTGCGACCAGCCTGGACAACATGGTGAAACCCCGTCTCTACTAAAAATACAAAAATTAGGTGGGCTTGGTGCGCGCCTGTAGTCCCAGCTGCTCAGGAGGCTGACACAGGAGAATCGCTTGAACCCGGGAGGCAGAGGTTGCAGTGAGCCGAGATCACACCACTGCACTCCAGCCTGGCGATAGAGTGAGACTCCGTCCCAAAAAAGAAAAAAAAGAGAATTAAACAAGAGAATGAACATAAAGCACTTTGCACAGTTTCTGGCACGTAAGTGTTAAGTAAATAATTATTATTGCTATGTCAAACCACCTAATAGATGTTTTCACTTGGCCACCTTCCTGATATATTAAACACATCACATTTTAGCTTGGCATTCAAGGCCCTTCAGAGTCTGACTGCAATGCATCTCTTCTATCTTGCCTGCCCAAGCCGGTTACTCCAATAGGAAAACCCTGCACCAGCTGTTCTACCCCTTCCTTTGAAACCAACATGGGCCTCCCTATCCTTCTGCTGATTGCACTGTTTTTGTGTCCTGGGTTTTTCCTGGTAACCAGGGAGTAGGAATTACGGAAGCAGGTTAAGCTTAATTTAAAGATCTCTTCAACAGTTAAAATTGAGCTGTTTCAAGAAGAAATAGGTGGCCTTGATGGTGGTGATGATTTCACGGTTGTATACCTGTCCCCAAATTCATTGAGTTGTATACATTAAATATGTACAGCTTTTTTTTGAGACAGAGTCTCACTGTGTTGCCCAGGCTGGAGTACAGTGGAATGATCTTAGCTCACTGCAACCTCCGCTTCCCGGGTTCAAGCAATTCTTCTGCTTCAGCCTCCCGAGTAGCTGGGATTACAGGTGCATGCCACCACACCTGGCTAAGTTTTGTATTTTCAGTAGAGATGGGGTTTCACCATGTTGTCCGGGCTGGTCTTGAGCTCCTGACCTCAGGTGATGCACCTGCCTTGGCCTCCCAAAGTGCTGGGATTACAGGCATGAGCACCGTGCCTGACCTAAATATGTACAGCTTTTTACACATCAATCATGCCCCAGTAAAGTCATGGGCTCCCATCCCTGGAAGTGTTCAAGGAGAGACAGAATGTCAGTGGTGCACTAAGGGCTTGATGTATCAGAAAAGCCATTGAACCAGATGATCTTCAGAATCCCTTTCTCTTAAAGGCCCTTAATTGTTTAAAATGGTATTTTTTAAACAGCAAAATAGAAAATATTTGGCTTTCTGAAAATTAAGACCAGAATATTTAAATTTTAATATAGTATGAATTCAAACAATAATGTAATAGAGGATGTTTTTCAGCTCTCTGTCATAACCAGTTAGAGAAGAGTCAAAGACAATGAGAAGAAGAGAAGAGAGAAAGAGAGAGAAAATAGGAGAAAAGCAAGAGAGAAATAGAGGCAGACAATAAAGGGGAAAGAGAAACAGGCGGGGAGGGAGAGCGGGTAAAGCTGTGGACGACGGTTTTTGGGGAGAAGAAACCTCGATTGGGAGGGGAAGTGCTGTAGTAGAGGGAGTTAAATACTGTGCATCATTCCACTGTCCTGATCTTAATGTTAGTCTTCAGATAGGGATATCTCCAGTCTCCAGAGACTTCCACAAAGCTGATCTGGTTCCATCCGCATGTCCCCAAGGACACCAGCCCCATGCCAGACACTCTGAGATTTGTGGGGCTGCGTGATCAGCTGAGTCCTGTATGATCAGACCCTTGAAAGAAGCCTTGAGATAACGAGTGACCCATACTCCAGGCTGGGTTTGGATCCAGGTCACCGTCCGTGACCTCTTGGTGTTGGTGAGAGCAGTGTCTTGTGTTGCTTCTCATCCCTGGTGGGTGTGGTCAGTTAACAGAATCGTTGCATCCTGGGGGCATTTTGTAACATAAGGATTTGAATAGTGGAAGTATATGACACTAATGGATTTCCGTATGAGATTCTGGGCTTCAAGTGACATAGAGGCTCAGCAGGCCTTTTGGTCCAGTGTTAGGTTTCTCGTGCTATGTGTTGGCTGGAGGAGGGTATTATCATACTGCCCTGAGTCATTTCCAGCCTCCACAGAGCACAAGATTGATGAAGTGGCTTTGATAATATTCTCATTGTGCTCTGAAGACTTGGAAGAAAGGCCTGGAATTCAGATAGAGAGGGGCACTTTTCCCTGCCAGACCACTGCGCCTGGCCAGTCTGGGGCACCTCTTCTGGAGCTGCTGAACCAGGTGGCATGTTTGAATGAAGACGGAAATGCTTCCCCAGGTGCAGTGGCTTATGCCTGAAATCCCAGTATGTTGGGAGGGTGAGGTGGGAGGATCGCTTGAGGCCAGGAGTTTGAGACCAGACTGGACAACAGTCAGACCCCATCTCTACAAAAAAGTAAAGAAAAAAAAAAAAGCTAGGCATGGTAGTGCACGCCTGTAGTCCTAGCTACTCAGGAGGCTGACATGGAATGATGGCTTGAGCCTAGGAGTTCGAGGTTTCAGTGAGCCTTGATCTTGCCACTGCACTCCAGCCTGGACAACAGAGCGAGACCCCAACTCACAAAAAAAGAAAATGAAACAAAATGGTCTCTCTTTCCACAGATCCAGCTCTGCAGCTCTGGAGGCTGTACAAGGCACACCCTCATGCTCAGACCTTATAGGACACCCACACTTGGAGTTTGGTATATCTAGAATTTTTAATATCCTGAGAAATTCCTAGACATTAACTCCACCTCATACTAAAAAGTTACTTTCTAGTTGTCTCACTTTCCTCCCAGATATACTCAACAGAAGAGTCCCAGGCCCTGGGCTGAGCTATTTCTTTTTTCTTTTTTTTTTTTTGAGATGTAGTCTCGCTCTGTCACCAGGCTGGAGTGCAGTGGCGTGATCTCAGCTCACTGCAAGCTCTGCCTCCTGGGTTCAAGTGATTCCCCTGCCTCAGCCTCCTGAGTAGCTGGGACTACAGGTGTGTGCCACCACATCCTGCTTTTTTTTTTTTTTTTTTTGAGACAGAGTCTTGCTCTGTCACCCAGGCTGGAGTGCAGTGGCGTGATCTCAGCTCACTGCAAGCTCCGCTTCCTGGGTTCACGCCATTCTCCTGCCTACAGGAGCCCGCCACCACGCCAGGCCAATTTTTTGTATTTTTAATAGAGACAGGGTTCCACCATGTTAGCCAGGATGGTCTCGATCTCCTGACCTTGTGATCTGCCCGCCTCGGCCTCTCAAAGTGCTGGGATTACAGGCATGAGCCATTGTGCCTGGCCCTTTTTTTTTTTTCATTTTAGTAGAGACAGGGTTTCACCATGTTAGCCAGGATGGTCTCGATCTCCTGACCTTGTGATCCACCTGCCTCGGCCTCCCAAAGAGCTGGGATTACAGGCATGAGCCACCATGCCCTGCCGGGCTGAGCTATTTCTATAGCACTAGCTAATGTACATGCAGGCTTTCTCCTTTCTTCAGGTGGGCCAGCAGAAAAATAACAACAGTGATGGTAATAATGGTAGCTACCATTTCTTCCATGCATGCTTAATGCCAACCACTCTGATGTGTTCTTTTTTTTTTTTTTTTTTTTTTTGAGACAGAGTTTCACTCTTGTTTCCCAGGCTGGAGTGTGATGGCGTGATCTTGGCTCACTGCAACCTCCACCTCCCGGGTTCAACCAATTCTTCTGTCTTAGCCTCCTGAGTAGCTGGGATTACAGGTGCCCACCACCACACCTGGCTAATTTTTGTATTTTTAGTAGAGACAGGGTTTTGCCATGTTGACCAGACTGGCGCCAAACTCCTGCCTCAGCCTCCCAAAGTGCTGGGATTACAGGCGTGAGCCACCACGCCCGGCCTGATGTGTTCTGATGTGTTCTTTATGTGTATCATTTTGCTTCATCCTCAGAGTAGCATGAATCTTCATCTGACTAGTGAGGATACTGAGGCACATTAAGGAATGAACATTCCAAGATCCCACACCTAGAAAGTGGTAGGGCCAGAGTTACGAGCCCATGTCTGCCTGACTCCCTAACCCATGATCTTCACCTCCACACTGTAATGCCAGCTCAGACAGGAAGGATTTATGCCAGATCCCTGACTAATAAGCCCCAGTGGGAACTCTTGTCTCCTGAGATATTTAACTCATCTTTGTCCTTCTGTATGATGCAAACCCCCAGCTTCTAACCTCAGCCCAGCACCATTCGTTCATATAATCAACAAATCTTTGGCCAGGTGCAGTGGCTCACGCCTGTAATCCCAGCACTTCGGGAGGCCGAGGTGGGCAGATCACTTGAGGCCAGGCATTCAAGACTATCTTGGCCAACATAGCGAAACCCTGTCTCTACCAAAAATACAAAAATTAGCTGGGCGTGATGGCGTGTGCCTGTAGTCCCAGCTACTCCAGAGGCTGAGGCAGGAGGATCACTTGAATCCAGGAGGCAGAGGTTGCAGTGAGCCAAGATCACGCCACTGCACTTGCCTGGGCGATAGAGTGAGACTCTGTCTCAAAAAAAAAAAGCCCAACAAATCTTTTTAAGTAACCACGGCCAAGGACATAAATCAGTAGGTATAGTTAACTTCATCTTTAAATTCTTTAAATTTGTGGAAGGAGTCATAGGAACTCACAATAATGGTTATTGCTAGGGATTTTAATATGGAGGGGAATTTTTATTTTTCACTTTATACCTTTTTATTTTATTTTTCACAGTAAGCATATAATACTTTAAAAAATCATCTGGGACTTTATTTTTTTATTTTTTCAATAGTTTTGGGGGAACAGGTGGTGTTTGGTTACATGGATACGTTCTTTAGAGGTGATTTCTGAGATTTTGGTGCACCCATCACCCACTTTTAAAAAATTAAACAAAAACTAATCTGAATTTTTTAAAGGAAAAAGCCCTTTGTCAGGGTTCTATGGTTTAAAAAAGACGGGGGAGAAATATAAAAGATATATGTTAATGCCTAGTTAGAAGATTTGCTTAAAGGTAATGAATAATTGAGGAAAATCCAGGGTTGATAATAATGCTCAATTATATGCAGTTATTGGTAATCCTGTGACCTTGGACAAGTCACTTTCCCTCCCAGGAGCTGTAAGGAATGACCAATAGATGATTCCTGGCCGGACGCAGTGGCTCACACCTATAATCCCAGCACTTTGGGAGGCCGAGGCAGGCAGATCACCTGAGGTCAGGAGTTCGAGACCAGCCTGACCAACATGGTGAAACCCTGTCTCTACTAAAAATGAAAAAATTAGCTGGGTGTGGTGGCACACGCCTGTAATTCTAGCTACTCAGGAGGCGGAGGCAGGAGAATCACTTGAACCCGGAAGGCGGATGTTGCGGTGAGCCGAGATCACGCCACTGCACTCCAGCCTGGGTGACAGAGCAAGACTCTGTCTCAAAAAAGAAAAAAAAAAAGGTTGATTCCTTGCTTTCTGTACCATTTGCTGATTCACCTTGGAAGCAGGCCAGGGTTAGAAACCAGCCTGAATGAAGGACAGTGAAGGACAGACAGGAATGACCCAGCATTGACTGGGAGCCTAGAGGCTGTGTGACCCAGGACCACGAACCTAACCCCTCTGGGCCCTGCACCTGATCTGTAAACTGCTCAGACTACACTATATACATCCTTAGGTTCATCCATTTCTGACACTGGAACATTCTGTTGTCTGGATTTGCTGAACAGAAACCCTCTAGAAAGGCATAAATAAGCGAGGGAAATAGGGCGGAAAGGTGAAGATAAGCATTGATCTGAGGGGCTCGTGGTTTTCTCACTAAAGTAGAAGGGCTCATTAGTTTCCTTCTTGCTTTTCTTCAAGGTGAGCTGAGGCACTTCTGGGCATCCTTGCCTTGTCCAGTACAAGGCTGGGACTGGAGTCCAGCTCACCTCATCCCTTGGCCAATATTTTTCTGATCTCAAATTGTTTCCTTCTTGATAAGGAAATTCCTAGCACTTGAACCATTCGTCATTTTTGTTGTGTTTTGAGCCATCCAAGGCGGAGACTCAGACTCAGTCTCCTGATTTTTGTCTCCCAGGGAAGGAAATCATTGAAAATAGCATTATTCATCTGAAAATGGTACTCTTCATCCCCTCCCCATTGTCTCTTTCATTTCTTCTTCCCTTACTGCTGACTCCTCAACGTGTACAATCAGGGAGCTGGAAAAGGAGAAATAGGTCTGTGAAGGAAGGGGTGGCTATATTTTCTAAGAGATGGAAGCGGGGTCTGTTGAGATTGTTGTTTTGTTTTTTGCTCTTTGTGGCAAGTGGTGGGTAAAATACCAGTAAGATACCGAAACAGCGAGTAGCGACTAACATTTGGGTGTACTTTATCACTTACCAACACTTTCACATCTATTCTCAAACTCACTGGTTGTTTTGTTTTGTTTCTGTTTTTTGAGACAGGGTCTCACTCTGTCACTCAGGCAGTAATGCAGTAGTGCAATCTCAGCTCACTACAGTCTCAATCTCCTAGGCTCAAGGAATCCTTTCACCTCAGCTTCCCAAGCAGATGGGATTACAGAGATGGGACTACAGGCACATGACACCACACCTGGCTAATTTTTAAAATAAAATTTTTGTAGAGATGGGGTCTCACTATGTTGCCCAGGCTGGTCTTGAACTCCTAGGCTCAAGTGATCTGCCTGCTTCAGCCTCCCAAAGTGCTGGGATTACAGGCGTGAGCCATTTCACCCAGCCCAACTTGCTGTTCTTACCCAAGGCCTGAAAGATAGCAGGTATTCTCCCCATTTTACAGATGAGAAAGTGGAAGTCCAGAGGGCTGAAGAGCTAGGTTTTGTAGCAAAGAGAGTGGCAGAGTGTGTAGCAGGACTGGAGCACCCTGACTCCCACACCCAGCCACCCTTTATATCATTCCACCACAGAACTTGTGCAGGGGCCCTTCCCACAAATATTTTTCCAGAGTTTTTAGCCTCTCTCTGGGACTCTAGGGATTCTGACAACCTCCCTGCCAGCACACAGTTAAGAGCTCTAACCCACTTATCTCAGAGACCCCCATAAGAGTCTCACACAGGCAGAAGCAGCAGCAGCAGAGCCCTGCCTATTTCAGCCAAAAGAGAAAGCAAGGAGGCTCTGAGCTTTCCTGATGGTTCCTGACTTGGCAAAGGTACAAATACCAAATGCTGCTTCTCTCCAAGGTGCCTTCCTGTCTGAACCTGGAAGAAAGCCATGGAACGGAGAAAAGGACACTGGACTTGGGGTTAGGGTGGTGGTGGTCAAATATCACTCTGCCATTTACTGGCTCCAAACCTTGAGCAAATCACTTCGCCTGTCTGGGCCTTAGTTTTCTTTTATGTCAAATGGGGATCATAACCGTTATCTCATAAGGTTCTTGTGAGCATCAGATAGGACGATTAAGGTAAAAAGGAGTTAACCCCGTCGAGGCACATGGCCAGTTGCATCTGAGACTCCTGTCTCCTGCGGAATGTCACAGATAGGTGGCAGTGGCAGGGCAGAGCCTGTTTGGCTTCTCTGTCCTTGTAAAATCATACTTGATGCTATCTTCCCAGAAGAGTGGCTGGCTGGGCCTGGCTGTCTCCATTCTAGCTTTCCACGTCAGTGCTTTATGAGTACTGGGGCCTCCTTTCTCCCCGCTCTGGTTTTGCACTCCATTTGCTCTTGGAATAGTTAAAGGTGAGCCTCTGAGTATCCCCAGCTGTGTCTACAAGCTGGCATTGTCCCTGTAGTGACCTGGCTGTTGTCACAGCAGCTGACCTGCCTCTGATACCTGGAATCAGGGCCCTAATCAAATTGGGAAGTTATTTGGAAAGCACATAGTCAATATAAGAGCAGCTAGACAGGTGGGGCGTGGTGGCTCACGCCTGTAATCCCAGCACTTTGGAAGGCCAAGGTGGGTGGATCACTTAAGGTCAGGAGTTCGAGACCAGCCTGGCCAACATGGTGAAACCCCATCTCTACTAAAAATGCAAAAACTAGCTGGGCGCGGTGGCAGGCACCTGTAGTTCCAGTTACTTAGGAGGCTGAGGCAGGAGAATTGCTTGAATCCAGGAGGCAGAGGTTGCAATGAGCCGAGATTGTGCCACTGCACTCCAGCCTGGGTGACAAAATGAGACTCTGTCTTAAAAAAACAAACAAACAAAAAGGGCATCTAGACAAAGATTCCTTAATTAGGAGACTCAGCCTTCAAGGACTCCACCTCTAGGCCTTAGTTTCCCATCTATAAAGCATGGGGGTTGGGGCTGACGATTCCCAAAGTCCCCTTGGTTACCCTGCCCTTCAAATCCATCTCTCAAGTGAGAGACTATGGTGCCCTGGAGCTCCCAGCCCTGTCTTTTCCACCCCCACAGCCTGTGCTGGCCTTTTAGTTACACTGGACTTGTTTAGAATCAGCAGAACCAAACCCAGTCCTGTCCCCAGGCCCACCCACCTATAGTCTTTTGCTCTGAGATATTACAAAAGAAGCATTGACTGGAATGGCTGAGAGCTTCGGGGAACTTCTCTTGAAGACTAGGAATTCCACATTCTCACGTCCTCTGCTTGGTATATTCTAGACTGAATTAGGCGCAGGGATTTCAGGCATCCCTGTCCCTCCCTGCCCTCATAGGTGATGGTTAAGCATAGAGATCTCTAAAAAAATTAGTCGGGTGTGGTGGCTCATGCGCTGTAGTCCCGGCTATTTGGGAGGCTTAGGTGGGAGGATCTCTCGAGTCCGGAACATCCAGGCTGCAGTGAACCACTGCACTCCAGCCTGGACAACAGAGCGAGATCCAGTGTCTCAAAAGAAAAGAAAAGGCTCGAGATCTCTGAGAGAAAGGAGGAGATGGCCGCTGGTATCCTCAGACAAATGTGGAAATAAAAAAGTAAAGGAAAAAAATCTATTTCTAAGCCAAGAAAGGAATCTCATGCGTGACATATTTCCGAGCATGGGAGTGAAGCAGACAGCATGGGCTGAGACTGGGGAGAAGGAGGGAGCAGAGACCCTGCACCTGGACTGAGGCCCACCCACAGATTTCATGCCAGAGCCAGCCCCCTCTTCTCAGCACAAGACTGGTCTGTCAGCCAGGCTTGGCTGAGAGTGTGGGTTTGAGCAAGTGGGCAAGACTTGGCCAGTGACTGATAAGGCAAATTCAGTTGTCATTCAGACCACGTCTGTGCTGGGTCCCGGCAGCGCTGGCAGAGAAACACAGGGGCATTGGACAGACGGGTGGAGTGATAGTGGCCAGTTAGTCATCGTCCAGGATTCTCTTTATGGAGCCCAGGGCCCAGCCCGCAGGAGAGATTGTGAAGCAGAGTTCTAGGTCCACAGAGGAGATCCAACACGGAAGCACATGAGCAGAAACCAGCCCAGGAGCTGGTCTTGAGACTCCTGTAATGGGAAAGAGGGAGGAAGGAGGCCTGGGACTTGGGGACTCAGCAGTCATGCTTGGCTAATACATCAGACCCCAGGCCTGACTGGCAGCTCAAATTATGCCTGATAGTGTCCAGGTGGCTTCCAGAACTGGGTGAGTTGGTAGCCTTTGAGTGAGGAGGACTTGGGCCTGGGTGTGGATAGCTGGGGAAGGTGGGGGCTGAATAAACAAAAAATTTCATTTTGAATCTGAGGTCCATCTCTTCACTTGAAAATCACCAAAAAAATTAGCCGGGCATGCTGGTCAGAAGGCTGAGGTGGGAAGATCGTTTGAGCCCAGGAGCTGGAGGCTACAGTGAGCTCTGATCATGCCACTACATTCCAGCCTGGGCAACAGAGCAAGACCCCGTCTCTAATGGAAAAAGAAAAATCACCAAAAAGGTTTTAAAAACACAATATAGAGTATGTTGGGAAAGGAAAGCTCAGGCCTCCACAAGACCACCTTAAAGGTATGGAGAATATAAAATGAATGCAGAGGCTCGATTTTATATCTATTATTATAACAAATGTTTATTTTTATTTTATTTTATTTATTTTATTTTCGAGATAGAGTCTTGCTCTGTGGCCCAGGCTGGAGTACAGTGGTGTGATCTTGGCTCACTGCAACCTCCGGCGATTCCTGTGCCTCAGCTCCCTGAGTAGCTGGGATTACAGGTGCACGCCACCATGCCCAGCTAATTTCTGTCTTTTTAGTAGAGATGAGAGTTTGCCATGTTGGCCAGGCTAGTCTCGAGCTCCTGGTCTCAAAAAATGCACCTCCCTCGGTTTCCGAAAGTGTTGGGATTACAGGTATGAGCCACTGTGTCTAGCCATAACAAATTTTTAAAGTAATAATACTTCATGCGGAGCCAGGCATGGTGGCTCACGCCTGTAATCCCAGCGCTTTGGGATGCCGAGGTGGGCGGATCACAAGGTCAGCAGTTTGAGACTAGCCTGGCCAACATGGTGAAACGCCATCTCTACTAAAAATACAAAAATTAGCCAGGTGTGGTGGTACACGTCTGTAATCCCAGCTACTCAGGAGGCTGAGGCACTTGAATCGCTTGAACCTGGGAGGCACAGGTTGCAGTGAGCCGAGATGGTGCCACTGCACTCCAGCCTGGGCAATGAAGTGAGACTCTGTCTCAAAATAATAATAATAATAATAATAATAATACTTCATGCCTATGATGCTGTGATAAAAATGGTTCCATTATTTACTGCTTGCAGTAGTTTAAGTCATTAGAATGACAATTGACAATATGTTCCAAGATACACAAAATGTTTATAACCCTTTGTCCTCTCCTGAAATTTCTAAGAAAGTCACCTAAAAAAGCGAAAAATTAGGCTGGGAGTGGTGGCTCACACCTGTAATCACAGCACGTTGAGAGGCCGAGGCAGGTGGCTCCCTTGAGTCCAGCCTGGGCAACATGGCAAAACCCTGTCTCTACAATAAAATACAAAAATTAGCCAGGCATGGTGGTGGGTCCCAGCTACTCAGGAGGCCGAGGCAGGAGAATCATTTGAACCTGGGAGGCGGGAGGTTTCAGTGAGCTGAGACTGCATCACTGCACTCCAGCCTGGGTGACAGAGTGAGACTCTGTCTCAAAAAAAAAAAAAAGTATATATGTATATATACACACACACACACACACACACGCACATATATATACGTATATATACATATACATGTATCTATATACATATGATATATATGTATATATAATATACACGTGTATCTACACACATATATACGTATATATACATATACACATGTATCTATATACACATATATACGTATATATACACGTGTATATAGATACATGTATATGTATATATATATGTGTGTGTATGTGTATATATATATTAGGTAAAGTGGAAATAGCAAGACATAAGCTTGTGTTTATACTATGTCCATAGAGATGAAAAAAGGGCTGGGCGCGGTGGCTCGTGCCTGTAATCCCAGCACTTTGGGAGGCTGAGGTGGGCAGATCACCTGAGTTTGGGAGTTCGAGACCAGCCTGACCAACATGGAGAAGCCCCGTCTCTACAAAAACACAAAATTAGCCAGGTGTGGTGGTGCGCGCCTGTAATCCCAGCTACTTGGGAGGCTGAGACAGGAGAATCACTTCACTTGAACCCGAGAGGTGGAGGTTGCGGTGAGCCGAGATCATGCCATTGCACTCCTGGGCAACAAGAGCGAAACTCTGTCTCAAAAAATAAAAACAAACAAACAAACAAAAAAAAACAAGGAAAATGAAAGAAACCAAGTAGCCATGGTAGGGAATATGTGGCATTTGTCATTTTATTTCTATGGTGATTTTGATGTTTGTGCAATTCTTTTTTTCTGAAAGGAGAGAGAGACAATAAAGGGTTAAAAATGTGTCCCCAGAATTCTTTAATAGACTGGTAAGTATTTCCTCCAGGGTTAACTCTTGAAGTAACAAATTTTGCAAATGTATTACCTTCTATAAACAGTAAAACTCCTTTTCGTTTGTCCTAAAAACTGCTGCTGTCAAACCTCAAGGCGTGAGCTCTTACTCTACGTGCCAGGATGGATTGGAAAAGCCTGGATCTTTCCTTTTTTTTTTTTTTTTTTCTTGAGACAGAGTCTGGCTCTGTCGCCCAGGCTGGAGTGCAGTGGCGCGATCTCGGTTCACTGCAAGCTCTGCCTCCCAGGTTCACACCATTCTCCTGCCTCAGCCTCCCGAGTAGCTGGGACTACAGGCACCCGCCACCACGCCCGGCTAATTTTTTGTGTGTTTTTAGTAGAGACGGGGTTTCACTGTGTTAGCCAGGATGGTCTCGATCTCTTGACCTCGTGATCCACCCGCCTCGGCCTCCCATAGTGCTGGGATTACAGGCGTGAGCCACTGCGCCCGGCCTGGATCTTTACTTTTTATCCCCACTTTTGATTGTTTCATTTCCAGACGTATCCTCTTAAATTTCTTTGTCTTTTTCAGAACAAAGAATCCTTTTTCTTCTTTTTTTTTTTTTTTTTTTTGAGATGGAGTCTCGTTCTGTTACCCAGGCAGGAGTGCAGCGGCACGATCTCAGCTCACTGCAACCTCCGCCTCGGGTTCAAGCGATTCTCCTGCCTCGGCCTCCCAAAGTGCTGAGATTACAGGCTTGAGCCACTGCGCCCGGCCTAAGCCTCCCTTCTCTTGATCTTCTCTCTCCTTTATGTCTCTGGAGATGCAGTAAGAGAACTACACACAGTACTCCCGATTCAGCCGCATCATGGTTTTATATGAGGGTATAATGTTTTGTTTCCAAAAAGCCTTCATGATGGTGCCTGGGCAGATACTACTGACTTTTTTAGCTGTGGCAGCATATTCAGCCAGTGTCTTCTGGGAACAATGGAGTGTTCAACTCCTCCTTCTCCTCCCCTTTTTAGGGCTTATAACTGATTGCCCATGGCTATCATTTAATTAGTAGAGTTAGGATTCCTTTTCTCCAAAATGTAAAATTGTAATTGACACTCATCTGCCATTTTTTGTCAGCTCACATAGGCTAGAAATTCTCTTGTACTTTACCACCTAGGAGGATTCGGGGTTGTCTGTGAAGTTGGATATTTCACCCTTGCACTCCTTCTTGCACAGCTTCAGAGATTAGTCCTGTTGTTTCACACTTGAGCGCCTTTCCATCCAGAGAAATACCTGTTTATTTCTGTTTCCTTTCCCTAGTTCACTTCCCCTTTCTCCATCTCCTCACTCCCCATGTAACTTTGAATAACCTCTAATGTGCAACCTTACCAGGAGCGCTTTAACCTCCAGACTTCTGGTCATTGGCTTCCCCATGTGCTGTAATAACCTATTCCATCCCATTCTGAAAGAACTCTCAGAGATCAGTCAGACACCATTTCCTCTTGCCGGAAACATGTTGATTTCCTTTAGCAGGTTCTGCTTCCTAAAGGAGTCACCACAGCCCCTGCAATAGAAGAGCTTGGGCTTTGGAGCCAGGCAGGCCTGGGCCGGGTCTCCATTTAAGTTTTTTGTTTTTAATTTTCTTTCTTTTTCTGAGACAGGGTCTCACTGTTACCCAAGCTAAAGTGCATTGGCGCGATCTCAGCTCACTGCAGCCTCAACCTTCCAGGCTCAAGTGATCCTTCTGCCACAGCCTTCCGAGTAGCTGGGACCACAGGCCCACACCACCATGCCCGACCCATTTTTATATTTTTTATAGAGATAGGTTTTGCCATGTTACTTGGGCTGGTCTTGAACTCCTGGACTCAAGGGATCCACCCACTTCAGCCTCCCAAAGTGCTGCAATTATAGGCATAAGCCATCCTGCTCAGCTGGATCTCCATTTAAATTTAATGAGAGGCGTATAACTATCATTTTTCCAGTGAAAGCTCACAGATGGTTATCTGCCAAGCACTGTGCTAAGTCCAGGCACCCTGAGATATGCGTAAGATATGATTGCTGTCCTGAGGGAACTTATAGGCGAGAGAGCATGTAAGCGAATAATGATTCTATCGTGAGAAATAGTAGGAATATGGCCTGGTTACTGAGGGGGCCATGATGTGACCTTGGATGGGTTACATAACCTCTGTGAGCTTTCACTGGAAAAATGATAGTGCTAATAATATGCATGCTCCTTACAGCAGACCTTTTCAAACATTTATGTGCATCCAAATTACCTGGGAATCTCAGTACAATATGGATCTCAATTCACTAGGTCTGAATTTCTTATTTGATTTGCTTATTTATTTTTGAGATGGGGCGTTGCTATGTTGCCCAAGCTGATCTTGAACCCCTGGGCTCAAGCGATCCTCCGCCTCAGCCTCCCAAACAACGGGGACCACGGGCATGAGCCACCACACCTGGCTCTGGAGTTTTAAAAAAGCTCCCCAGGTGATTCTAACATGCAGCGAAATTTGAGAACAAGTGTCTTTTGATTATAGGTGTCAAAGAATAAAGAATGCTAGAGCCACATAAAATGCTGGGGAAAATGAAAAGTCTCAGGGTTGAAATGGACAAGCGTGTCCCAGATTCAGAGGCCAGGCCAGACAGCAGGCTCCTGAAGACCTGTGAGCCAGTAGTTAGGGGATCAGGTATCCATGGTCCACAACAGTAGGGGCCTCCTCCGTGTGGTTCTTCTCTTTTCTCTCACGCCCACCCCACCCCTCCTGCCAGGTTCCCCAGATGATTGGGCCCCGTGACAGTGAGTGTGGATTGATGAATGGGAGGAGGAGAAACTGGGATAAAGAGAGTCCAAGGTGGCCTGGTGCAGTGGCTCACGCCTGTAATTCCAGCACTTTGGGAGGCCGAGGCGGGCGGATCACTTGAGGTCAGGAGTTCGACACCAGCCTGGCCAACATGGCAAAACCCCATCACTACTAAAAATACAAAAATTAGCTGGGTGTGGTGGCATGTGCCTGTAGTCTCAGCTACGTGGGAGGCTGAGGCAGGAGAATCGCTCGAACCTGGCAGGTGAAGGTTGCAGTGAGCCAAGATCGCACCACTGCCAAAAAAAAAAGAGAGCCCAAGGAAGGGACCTGGAACCCACTCTGGGACAACCCCCAAGGATTCTGTTTGGTTCATCAAATACGTATTTTAGCACTTGTTATCTGCCAAGCACTGAGCTAAGTCCAGGGACCCAGAGATATGAGTAAAATATGACTGCTGCCCTGCGGGAGCTCACAGGGTGGACAGCATGTAAATGAATAATAATTCTATTATGAGAAATAGTAGGAATATGGCCTGGTTACTGAGGGGGCCCAAAAGAGCAATTTCAAGGGGATCAGGGAAAATTTCCCAATGGTTAAGGTGTGTCTTGCAGAATAAGTAGCAGTTTTCCAGTTAGATGTGGAGTGGGAGGAGGAACCCAGGTGCTTGTGAAATGCCATGGCACATTGAGGGAGCTGGAATTCTTTTTTTCTTTTTTGAGACGGAGTTTTGCTCTTGTTGCCCAGGCTGGAGTACAATGGCGTGATCTCGGCTCACCACAACCTCCAGCCTCCCGTGTTCAAGCGATTCTCCTGCCTCAGCCTCCTGAGTAGCTGGGATTACAGGCATGTGCCACTATGCCCAGCTAATTTTGTATTTTTAGTAGAGATGGGGTTTCTCCATGTTGGTCAGGCTGGTCTTGAACTTCCGATCTCAGGTGATCCGCCTGCCTTGGCCTCCCAAAGTGCCGGGATTACAGGCATGAGCCACCGCGCCAGGCCCCCAGGGAGCTGGAATTCTTTTGGTGAGGCTGGAGTACAGAGCACACGGGGAGCATAAGTGGTGAGAGGAACCGGGAAGCCAGGCCAGCTCCCGTGGCCTGTCACTGCAGCTGACCTTGGGTTTCATTCTGCAAGGAATGGAGGGTCCATTCAGTAGTTTGAAGCCAAGGAGCAAGCATTCAGAGTTGTGCTGGGGTTTTTTTTTTGTTTGGTTTGTTTTGTGACGAAGTCTCACTCTGTCACCCAGGCTGGAGTGCAATGGCATGATCTCGGCTCACTGCAGCCTCCTCCTCCCTAGTTCAACCGATTCTTCTGCCTCAGCCTCCTGAGTAGCTAGGACTACAGGTGCATGCCACCAAGCCCAGCTAATTTTTGTGTTTTTAGTAGAGCTGGGGTTTCACCATGTTGGTCAGGGTGATCTCGAACTCTTGACCTCGGGTGATCCGCCCACCTCGGCTTCCCAAAGTGTTGGGATTACGGGCGTGAGCCACCGTCCCCAGCCCAGAGTTGTGTTTTTAGTGGATCCGCCTGGGTGTCATGTGGCAGAGGGGTGGAAAGGGACACTGAGGCAGTGAGGATACCACAGCAGTGGTCCAGGAGAGTTGTGGGGGCTGCAATGAAGCCAGCAGGTATCAGTGAGAATGAAAAATGGGGGATGGTGGGAGCCACACCCAGGAGCAGGTTTGATGGCCTTGACCCACTGGCCAGAGTCAGCGGTTGAGAGGCAGGGCAGGGATGAGGCGAGGCAGGGCAGGGATGAGGCGAGGCAGGTGAGTCGCTGAGGGTGCAGTGTAAGGGATTCTTCCCTCTCACGGTCCTGCAAATGCTGACCTGGAGTGTGAAGGAGGAGCCTAGGATGGGTTTAGGTCTGTGACAAGGCGATGGGGTAAGGGGGGAGATCATTAACCAGGAGCACCGGCGGCTGCAGTGGCAGCATGGACAGCCTCCAGGGTTCAAGGCCTCTTCCTCCTGCCTTGGCCTCTGAGGCTGTGTGGGGCTGGAATGAGGCTCGTGCCTCTCTGGCTGGCCCAACTTGCTCAGTGTCTTTGGGTGACAAAGCCTCACACAGCCCAGTCCCTGACCTCCCGAAAGTCACTGTTAACCCCTGTCTGGCTGTGTTCCCAGTGATGTGGCTCTTACAGGTGGTCTCCTGCTCCCCAAGTCTGACCGCACCCCCTGCTTTGAGATCCCTTAGGCAGGTCAGCTGTTTCTACTGGAAACAATTCCAGCGGAGAAGCAGCCAGCTTTTTCCACTGGTTCAAGGTGATTTTAACCTTCCAGGAGGCCCGTGATGAAGCCAGAGGACAGCTGGGTACCCTGGGACAGCACCTTCTTCTTATTTTCATTTTCTAAAATTTCAAATCAGGCACCCCCCAAACCAGAATAGGTTTTGAGAGGCTGCCGACAGCACCCTCTTGAAAATACATTTTATGTAGTCACAGTTTACACAAATCTGACATTATTTCAGCTTCAGATTCCAAAGCACTGACCAGGGACTTTCACAGAGTGAGACTGGGGGTGCGAGGTTCAAATCTCTCCTCTTTGCTACTCAATAGCTGCATGGCCTTAGGCTGGTCATTCTCAATGTCTTCATTTGTTAAATGGGGAGGAGAATAGTCCCTCTTAGGGGAGGATGGAAACCATGGTGTTAAAGGCTTAGCTCAGCATCTAATAGATACTTAGCACTCAGCAAATGTTTGCCAGCCATCCTGGAACATAGGCAGTGTTCCAATATTGTAGATGACAGACCTGAAGGGAATAATTTGCCCAAAGCCTCGAGGTAAGTGGGTAGAACCGAGTCTCCCTGGCCCTCTCCGAAGCTCCTGCTGTGCTGGGCCTGTGCTGTGCCTTCTCGCTGTGCAGTCTGCTCCCTTTGGCTTTTCTTCTGCTTTCCACATCAGCTGAAGATTTAGACCCTTTCCTGCTGCCTGTGTTGAGAGCTGTCTTCCTGAGTTGGAAGCCAGTTAGCTAAAGGCTGGGCTACCTGGTGACTGTATCTTGTCTTTCCCAATCCTCAACACCAGCTGGGTCCTGGTTGCCAGGATTAGGTTGCCACCCCCATCCTCCTCCTAGCCCTGGTGAACCAACCTTTCCTGTGTACCCAAAGCAAACATATCGGTTGCCCTAGATTCCCCAAGGGGCACCCTCTCTGCCTCCCTAGTGTTCCTGCTGACAATAAGAGCCTTGTGCTGGGACCTGAGACGCTGGAGGGGAAAACTCCATTCTCCCTGAAAGCCACAGGCCCCATCCGGGACACATCTTGTGTCCACTCCCAGAAGGACCACAGAGCAGGGAAGCAAAATCTCTCCAGCTGGCAATGTTGTGGACCCTTTGCAAAGCCCACCTCCCAACCCCTGTGTCCCCAGGCCATGGAGAGCAAGCTCCTCATCGGGGGCAGGAACATCATGGATCACACCAACGAACAGCAGAAGATGTTGGAACTGAAGAGGCAGGAGATTGCCGAGCAGGTAGGGCATCCAGGTGCCAGGTCCCCTTGGAGAGTGTGGCCTGCAGCTCATGTCTGGGAGGTGTAGGGCCGTAAACCATGGTGGACTCTGGATCTCTGGAATTACAGTGCTGAGAATCTCAGACATGCCACCCTGGGTCCCACAGGTCTACTAGCCCAGGGTCTTCCCTTTGGCAGGGGCACTGCTAGCTGGTGGCCTAGAGGACGTGATAGCTCTCCATAACATCAGCCTCCACAAGCCACCTGGTACTAATTCCTGGGCCTTCCACAAGGTGGTGCGAGTTCTTTGCCAGCTGTATGACTGGTTCCCTAAATCATCAAGAACCACAATTTGTTGGTCTTACCAATCAACCATTACACTATTGGGGAGAGGGTGAGGCAGCTTGGAAGGCAGTGTGATGTGCCTCCATCTGTGTGACTAACGCCCCTGGAGTAGGCCAGCTCTTAGGGCTGGAGTCTCCATCCACATGGGGCGGAGCCTGGCAAAGGCATGGCCCTAGGAACTGAGAGGAGGGTTCCCAGGGGCTCTGCAGGATTGGGTGGGAGCAGTGGATGTGGGCCATGGGCCATGGTGAAGCCAGGTCCCGAGACAGGCAGAGTGAGCCAGTCCCCAGAGCTTTCCTGGCCCTCCCGAGTATGCACTGCTCCTTTGAGCCACACTGCCCGTCCTTGGCCTAGAAACGTCGCGAGCGGGAGATGCAGCAGGAGATGATGCTCCGGGACGAGGAGACCATGGAGCTCCGGGGCACCTACACGTCCCTGCAGCAGGAGGTGGAGGTCAAAACCAAGAAACTCAAGAAGGTGAGACGCTGCAGCAGGACCGGTCAAGGTGTGCTGGAGGCCCAGCAGTCTCTGCCCAAGGGGTGTGTGCTTCAGGGACTCCTCCCCATTTGGCTGGAACTGCTGAACCCCTAAGTGACATGGCTTGGCCTCGGGGGTGAGCAACAGGGGGAGACAGGAGGCGGGGGCTGGGGGTGGAGTAGAGCCTTTTCTCCTGGGCCAGGGTGGGCTGTGACAGGCTGCAAACTCTGTCGCTTGCAGTATCCAGAGTTACCATCCTCATGGTCCTGGGTGATTTCCCCGTTCAGTGTCACCAGTGAGTCACAGTTGGGATAGCTGGGCCTGGAGCAGGGCCAGGGGAATACAGGGAGGCTGAGGAGGAGACTGGGACCCCGGGAAGCTCAGGCGGGGAGCGTAAGGCCCTCAAGGACATGTCGAGGGATGAGAATAGCCGCTCACCAGGACCCTGCAAAGCCTGTGGCAAGGGAAAGACATGTACATGTGAGGGGGATCTAGGGCAGGAAGCGGCAAAGCTCCAGCTTGGATTCTGGGAAAAACCTGGAGACCCTTTGGGGTGGCTGATGTGGCTGCCCCGGGGCAGGCCTGGCAGAGGCACTGCCATTGTGGCAGTTACCACGGACCCAGCCCTCAGTGGCTTTGGAGAGGAGCAGGATGGCCATGCTGCCTCCACAGCCCACTTTTGAGAGCCCCTGAAGAGACTGGAGTGGGAGGAGTCACGTTCCAAACTCGTTCAGGCTTCCTGCTCCCTGAGCTGGGTCTCCAAATGAGCCCTGGGTCCTAGTTCCGGCTCTTCTATTGGCTGGTTGTGTGACCTTGAACAAGTCTGTGCCTGGCTTCCTCATCTATGAAAGGAGGGTATTGGACCAAAAGGTCCCTGGGGTCCCCTCCCGTTTGAACATTCTACGATGCTGATTGCAGCTGAGAAAGAGCAGGCAATGGCCACAGGCCTCAGTGTAGGAGGGCGGGGCACCCCTTTCAATAGCCCAGCCCAATTCGTGGTGGGTTGGGCACAGCGGGGAGTTCAGAAAAGGACCCCCAGCCTCATCCTGGGCTGAGTCGGTGGACTCTGAGCCTGCAGCCCTGCGGCCCAGGCTGGGTGACTGGGGCCTCGCTGCCACACCAAGCAGCCTCTGAGTGGCACCTGTCCCCACCCAGCTCTACGCCAAGCTGCAGGCGGTGAAGGCGGAGATCCAGGACCAGCATGATGAGTACATCCGCGTGCGGCAGGACCTGGAGGAGGCGCAGAACGAGCAGACCCGCGAACTCAAGCTCAAGTAGGGCCCGCAGCTCTTTTCCTCCCGGGTCCCCACAGTCAGCCATTATTACTCAGGCCTCTCCTTCCCTAAGGCCTCATCCTGACTGTCTCCTCTTCCATGAGTCCCTTAGGAAAAAAATGCGTCTGAGGGCTGAGGGATGGGCCCACATGCTGGAGTTTCTTCTACCTCCTCTGCCTGTATTTGATCAACGTCTCAAAATGGACGCTAGGTGCTGGCCAAAAGTAACTCCGAAGGCCCTGAGGCTACCATCTTTGCATAAGAAGCAGTGATTTTAAATTTTTTTAAAATTATTTTTAGGGCCGGTCGCAGTGGCTTACACCTGTAATCCCAGCACTTTGGGAGGCCGGGGTGGGTGGATCACCTGAGGTCAGGAGTTCGAGACCAGCCTGATCAACATGGTGAAACCCCCGTCTCTACTAAAAATACAAAAATTAGCTGGGCATGGTGGCGCGCGCCTGTAATCCCAGCTACTCAGGAGGCTGAGGCAGAATTGCTTGAACCTGGGAGGTGGAGGGTGCAGTGAGCCGAGATTGTGCCACTGCACTCCAGCCTGGGCGACAGAGCAAGACAACGTCTCAAAAAAAAAGGCCAGGCGCAGTGGCTCATGCCTGTAATCCCAGCACTTTGGGAGGCTGAGGCAGCGGATCACGAGGTCAGGAGATCAAGACCATCCTGGCTAACATGGAGAAACCCCACCTCTACTAAAAATATAAAAAATCAGCCGGGCGTGGTGGCGGGTGCCTGTAATCCCAGCTACTCGGGAGGCTGAGGTAGAATGGTGTCAACCTGGGAGGCAGAGCTTGCAGTGAGCTGAGATGGAGCCACTGCACTCCAGCCTAAATGACAGAGCAAGACTCCCTCTCAAAAAAAAAAAAAATTATGTTAAAATTTGTTTTAAAAATTATTTTTAAAAATGTGTATATATAGTAGGTGTATATATTAATATTTATGGGATACATTAGATTTTTTTTTTTTTTTGGAGATGGAATATTGCTCTATCATCCACCCTGGAGTGCAGTGGTGCAGTCTTGGCTCACTGCAACTTCCACCTCCCCAGTTCAAGCGGTCCTTCTGCCTCAGCCTCCTGAGTAGCTGGGACTACAGGCGCCTGCCACCACACCTGACTAATGTTTGCATTTTTAATAGAGATGGAGTTTCGCCATGTTGGCCAGGGTGGTCTCAAACCCCTGACCTCAGGTGATCTGCCCACCTCGGCCTCCCAAAGGGCTGGGATTACAGGCATGAGCCACCTCGTCTGGCCACATGAGATGTTTTGATACAGGCGTGCAATGTGAACTAAGCACATCATGGAGAATGGGGTATCCATCCCCTCAAACATCTGTTCTTCAAGTTACAAACAATCCAGTTACACTCTTTAAGTTATTTTAAAATATACAGTTGGCCGGCTCATACCTGTAATCCCAGCACTTTGGGAGGCCGAGGCAGGTGGATCACCTGAGGTCAGGAGTTTGAGACCAGCCTGGCCAATGTGGTGAAACCCCATCTCTACTAAAAATACAAAAATTAGCTGGGTGTGGTGGTGTGTGCCTGTAATCCCAGCTACTCAGGAGGCTGAGGCAGAAGAATCACTTGAACTTGGGAGGTGGAGGTTGCAGTGAGCCGAGATCGCACCACTGCACTCCAGCCTGGGCAACAAGTGCAAAACTGTCTCAAAAAAAAAACCCATATATATATATATATATACACACACACACATATATACACAATTAAGTTATTGACTATAGTCAGCCTATTGTGCTATCAAATAATAGTGTTTATTCATTTTTCTATTTTTGTGTACCTATTAGAAGCAGTGATTTTTCAAGCTGCAGTATTTCTGTAGGGATCCTTTCCCCTTAACTTCTTGATTTTCCCACCTCCACATTGCTTCTGCCTCTTTTTTTAATAAATAAATACATTAATTAATTAACTTATTTTTTTGAGACGGAGTCTCGCTCTGTCGCCCAGTCTGGAGTGCACTGGTGTGATCTTGGCTCACTGCAGGCTCCACCTCCTGGGTTCACACCATTCTCCTGCTTCAGCCTCCTGAGTAGCTTGGGACCACAGGCGCCCACCACCACGCCCGGCTAATTTTTTTTTTTGTATTTTTAGTAGAGACAGAGATAGTGTTTCACCGTGTTAGCCAGGATGGTCTCGATCTCCTGACCTCATGATCCACCCGCCTCGGCCTCCCAAATTGCTAGGATTACAGGCGTGAGCCACCTCACCCGGCCCCCTCTGCCTCTTGGCTTGTTGCTTCTAATCCTTCAACCCTCACATGCACCGCGTGGTCTCTCGCTCACCCAGTTTCCCATCGCTCCTTCATTCCTGCTCCCAGGTACCTAATCATCGAGAACTTCATCCCCCCGGAGGAGAAGAACAAGATCATGAACCGGCTTTTCCTGGACTGTGAGGAGGAGCAGTGGAAGTTCCAGCCACTGGTGCCAGCTGGCGTGTGAGTCTCTAACCCAGCTGTCTGGGCTGGGGGACTTGTGGGTCCACCCCAGGTTGGGGCTGGCGAGGGGCTTGAGGCCCTGCCTGCAGGGAAACAAGATGTTTTGTGGATTGGGGAAAAGATGGGGAGGATGCCGATGGGGGATGAATTTCTCAGGATCTAATTTGTAGGGGTCTCTTATGATGGAAGGGTGTTCTGAGAAAAAAAGTGTCTCATTGGCCTGGGATGCAGAAAATACCTTGTGAGGGATCTCGGGAGGGAGGAAGAGCATCTCAGCCTCTTGAGAATCCTAGCAAATGCTAACATCTGGCCAGGTCTGGTGAATATTCATTTGTCAGATGCCCGAAATAGCAACCACAGTTAATATTTGCCAAGCACTACTGTGTGCCGGATGGCTGTGCAAGACTCAGGAGACAGAAGATAAATTAGACATGGTCCGAGCTCACAGTCCAGTGGGAAATAAGTAATCAGATCATGATGTGATAGAGCTGTGATCCAATCTCAGTGGGCTCGCTCATCCGGGTGATTCAGCATTTCCACCTGTTTCCACGTCCTAGCCCTTGGGTGCAGCTGCGGCCATTGGCTGGGTGTGTGGCTCCCTCTGCTGGTGGCCATGAAGAACATCCCAACAGAGGGAGGCCTTGCCCGGCTGAACCATGGGCCCTTAATTGCAAATATGTAGAGAGAGGTGCTTAGGAGGCTGGACACCAGTGCACCTTCCTGGAGATTCTTTGCTCTCTCTAGAATATTAATGTTAAAATAGGGCAAGAGTCTCCCTAAATCTGGGATGGGAAGCTAGCAAGAGGTCTACAGCTTCTCACTGAAGCATCAGATGCCTAGTTGGTTTTTTTTTTTTTCCTTTCTTCCTTTTCTTTTCTTCTTTTTTTTTTTTTTTTAATAACTATAGCTTAGATGCCTATTTGATCTTTCTTAAAGGCTGATTTTACTTAAGGTGATACCACATAAGTTTGTAAGTGGCAAGCACATGAATAGAGGACTTTTCAATGGTATCACTTTGCACCTACAATCCACCTTTCCAATCTAGGTAGAGATTCTCAAGAGTACATCAGCTATCACAGAGGTTTTCCACCCTGGCTGCAGCTAGAATACCTATGAGTTGGGCTTCAGAGAGTCTGATTTAAAGGATCCCAGGTCTTAGGTTTTGTGATTCTGCATTTGAAGCCAGGCTAGAAAACCACTGCTCCAGTGACATTTGCTGGATTTGGATGCTGGCGAGGCTTCGCTCTGAAGGGTTATCTTATGCTTAGAAAAGTTCTTTCTAGCCAGGCTTGGTGGCTTAAGTCTGTAATCTCAGCACTTTGGGAGGCTGAGGCAGGTGGATGGCCTGAGGTCAAGAATTTGAGACCAGCCTGGCCAGCATAGTGAAACCCCATCTTTACTAAAAATACAAAAAAATTTAGCTGGGCGTGGTGGCAGGCATCTGTAATCCCAGCTACTAGGGAGGCTGAAGCAGGAGAATCGCTTGAACTCAGGAGGCGGAGGTTGCAGTGAGCCCAGATCACGCCATTGTGCTCCAGCCTGGGCAACAAGAGCAAGACTCCGTCTCAAAAAAAAAAAAAAAAGAAAAGAAAAGGTCTTTCTGCTGGGCGTGGTGGCTCATGCCTGTAATCCCAGCACTTTGGGAGGCCAAGGCGGGTGGATCACTTGGCGACAGGAGTTCGAGACCAGCCTGGCCACATGGTGAAACCCCATCTCTACTAAAAATACAAAAAATTAGCCGGGTGTCGTGGCGTGCACCTGCAGTCTCAGCTCTTGGGGAAGCTGACGCAAGAGAATCGCTTGAACCCAGGAGGCGGAGGTTGCAGTGAAACTTGCTCTTTCGCCCAGGCTGGAGTGCAGTGGTGTGATCTTGGCTCACTGCAACCTCCACTTCCTGGGTTCAAACGATTCTCAAGCCTCAGCCCCCAGTAGCTGGGATTGCAGGTGTGTGCTACCACGCCCAGCTAATTTTTGGTATTTTTACAACCTCCACCTCCCGAGTTCAACAGGGTTTCACCATGTTGGCCAGGCTGGTCTCGAACTCTTGAGCTCAAGTGATCCACCTGCCTCAGCCTCCCAAAATGCTGGAATTATAGGCATGAGCCACTATACCAGTCCTTAGAAAAGTTCTTGAGTTTAAAGTTTGCAGGTGAAGGAATTTCTTTACATTGGATGTAGTAGTGCCAACAATGTGCTCAGCTAGTTGTGGGATGGGAGAGGCTTTGAGAAGGTGTGCATTAACTTTTGTTGTTGTTGTTGTTTGAGACAGGGTCTCACTCTGTCACCCAGGCTGGAGTGCAGTGGTGTAATCACAGCTCAGTGCAACCTCAGCCTCCCCGGGCTCATGTGATCCTCCTCCCAGCTAATTTTTTTTCTTTTTTTGGTATTTTTTGTAGAGACAGGGTTTTGCCATGTTACCCAGGCTGATCTCGAACTCCTGGGCTGAAGCGATCTGCCTGCCTTGTCCTCTCAAAGTTCTAGGATTACAGGCGTGAGCCACTGCGCCTGGCCACGTCAGCTTTTTATTTTGAAAACAAGAATTGCAAGAATAGTATAAAGAATTCTCATATACCCTTCACCAGATTATTAACATTTTGCCATATCTTGCTTTAACTTTCCCCCAACCATTTGAGATTAAGTTGCAGACATTTTGACCTTTTACCTGTACTTCCGAAGAGTGAGAACATTCGTGTTCCACAGTGCAATGATCAAATTCAGGAAATTTTGTATTGCCACAATATTATTATATAGGCAACATTAAATATTTGCCAATGTCCTTTATGATGATTTCCCTCCCTCCCACCTGCAATCGTGCATTTCATTTAATTGTCATGACCCTTTGGTCTCCTTTAATATGGAACTGAGAAGGGATTTTGACTTGAGTTTAGCAATTTCTTGCTTCAGAGGAATTTATTCATTTCTCAAAACACTCTGCAATTTTGACTTGACTGCCTCAAGCACATGATCCAGACTCAAAGCACGGTGGGTGCTTTACCTGAAGTTAGAATGAGCTTTCTGCGTAATGATTATGAATTTCCTCTCCTCCCTCCCTCCCTTCCTTCATTCCTTCCCTTTTTCTTTCCCTTCCTTCCTTCCTTCCTTTCTTTTTCTCTCTCTCTTTCTTTCTCTTTCTTCCTTTCTTTATTTTCTTCCTTACTTCCTTGCTTGCTTTCTTGCTTTCTTTTTTCTTGAGTTGAGATCTCACTCTGTCACCCAGGCTGGAGTATATAACTCACTGCAGCTTCGGGCTCCTGGGCTCAAGTGATCCTCCTGCCTCAGCCCCCTGAGTAGCTGGGGCCACAGGCATGCACCACCCACACCAGCTAAACTTTTTATCTTCTGTAGAGACAGGATCTCACCTTGTTGCCTAGGCTGGTCGTGAAGTCCTGGGCTTAAGCGATCCTCCTCCCACTGCCTCCCAGGGTTGGGATCACAGGCATGAGCCACCCCACCCAGCCTGGACTTCCCCTCCTTATTTATGTTATTTATTTATTTGTATTATTTTTGAGACAGAGTCTAGCTCTGTCTGCACTCAGGCTAGAGTGCAGTGGTGTGATCACAGCTCACTGCAGCCTTGACCTCCTGGGCTCAAGTGATCTTCCCACTCAGCCTCCCAAGTAGCTTGAAGCAGCAGGCAGTCGCCACCATGGCCAGCTCATTCTTTCTTAAATGTTTTTTAAAAGTTTGCTTTCTTCCACCAGGTGTTCATGCCTGTAATCCCAGCTACTCTGGGGGCTGAGGCAGAAAGATTGCTTGAGCCCAGGCTATTGTAAGCTAGGATCATGCCACTGTACTGTAGCCTGGGCGACAGAATGAGACCTCATCTCTCAAAAAATTTTTTTTAATTTACTTTCTTCCTTTTAAGTAACCCTTACTTCAATTGCAAACAATGTCTCCATTATGGAAAATTTAAATAAACATAGAAAGAATGAAAATTCCACCTAGCTAGTAGTAGTGTTTACTAACAATTGGATATGAACTTTCCACCATCTTTTCTTTTTTTATACATTTTTTTGTGACGGATCTCCCTGTCTCCAGGCTGGATCATGGCACAATCCTCACTGCAACTTGCCTCCGGTTCACCCATTCTAGCTGGGACTACAGGCGCCTGCCACCAGGCCCGGCTAATTTTTTTGTATTTAGTACAGATGGGGTTTCACCGTGGTCTCGATCTCCTGACCTTGTGATCCGCCCGCCTCGGCCTCCCAAAGTGCTGGGATTACAAGCGTGAGCCACCGCGCCCGGCAACAGCATACTTTAGTTAATTTTTACAGTAATACCTATAATAACTTTTTTTTTTTTGAGACAGAGTCTCGCTCTGTCACCCAGGCTGGAGTGCAGTGGTGGTATCTCGGCTCAATGCAAGCTCCGCCTCCTGGGTTCAAGCCATTCTCCTGCCTCAGCCTCCTGAGTAGCTGGGACTACAGGTGCCCACCACCACGCCCGGCTAATTTTTTGTAGTTTTAGTAAAGACAGGGTTTCACCATGTTAGCCAGGATGGTCTCGATCTCCTGACCTCATGATCTGCCCGCCCCGGCCTCTCAAAGTGCTGGGATTACAGGCGCAAGCCACTGCACCTGGCCCCTGTAGTAACTTTTTAAAAAGAAAGAAGCTTGCTAGAATACAGATCCTTCTTTACTGTGTAAATGTTGCTAATTTCTAGCCCATTGTTTTTTTACCCCGATCTTCTGCTTTAAAGGCAAGTTTGTGCGCTTTATTAAAGGGTTCTAATGTATGCCTCCAAAAGCCCTCTGCTCTTGTTGCCCAGGCTGGAGTGTGATGGCGCGGTCTCGGCTCATTGCAACCTCCACCTCCCGGATTCAAGCAATTCTCCTGCCTCAGCCTCCCCGGTAGCTGGGATTACAGGCGCCCACTACCATGCTTGGCTAAATTTTTTTGTATTTTTAGTAGAGATAGGGTTTCACCATGTTGGCCAGGCTGGTCTTGAACTCCTGACCTCAGGTGATCCGCCTGCCTCAGCCTCCTGAAGTGCTGGGATTACAGGCATGAGCCACTGCGCCCGGCCTTCTGTCTTTTTTTTTTTTTTTTTTGAGATGGAGTCTCGCTCTGTCCCCAGGCTGGAGTGCAGTTGCGCGATCTTGGCTCACTGCAACTTCCACCTCCCGGACTCATGTAATTCTCTAGCTTCAGCCTCCCGAGTAGCTAGGATTACAGGTGCACACCACGACACCCAGCCAATTTTTTGTTTTTGTTTTTGAGATGGAGTCTAGCTCTGTCGTCAGGCTGGAGTGCAGTGGCACGATCTTGGCTCACTGCAACCTCCGCCTCCCGGGTTCAAGCGATTCTCCTGCCTCAGCCTCCCAAGTAACCGGAATTACAGGCATATGCTGCCACGCCCAGCTAATTTTTGTATTTTTAGTAGGGACTGGGTTTCACCACGTTGGCCAGGATGGTCTCAAACTCTTGACCTTGTGATCCGCCCACCTCGGCCCACCAAAGTGCTGGGATTACAGGCATGAGCCACCATGCCCGGCCTAATTTTTATATTTTTAGTAGAGACAGGATTTTACCATGTTGGCCAGGCTGGTATCCAGCTCCTGATAAGTGATCCGCCCACCTCGGCCTCCCAAAGTGCTGGGATTATAGGCACAAGCCACCTCACCTGGCCCCCACCTTTCCTCTCTGTGATTCCTCCTACTGTCCTTGAACAGGGAAAGTTGTGAAAAGAGAAAGAGTCAATTCTTTGCCACTGGAAAACTCTGGTTTTTCCTCAGAAGCTATTTGCTTTATTTTTGCTTATTTTATTTTATTTATTTTTTGATACGGAATCTCACTGTGTCACCCAGGCTGTAGTGCAGTGGCATGATCTTGGCTCACTGCAACCTCTGCCCCCCAGGTTGAAGCAATTCTCCTGCCTCAGCCTCCTGAGTAGCTGGTATTACAGGCACCCATCACCATGCCCGGCTAATTTGTTTGTATTTTTAGTAGAGATGGCGTTTCACCATGTTGGCTAGGATGGTTTTGAACTCCTGACCTCAAGTGATCTTCCTGCCTTAGCCTCCCAAAGTGCTAGGATTTACAGGCGTGAGCCACCGTGCACATCCAAAAACTATTTGCTTTAAATTTACCTCCATAGTGTTAAGTTGTATTATTTTGCTGTTGTTGTTGAGATGGAGTCTCATCTGTCACCCAGGCTGCGATGCACTGGCACCATGATAGCTCGCTGTGTTGCCTAGGCTGCTCTTAAACTCCTGGCTTCATGCTAATCCTCCCACCTCAGCTTCCCAAAGTGCTGGGATTACAGGCAGGAGCCACTGCATGCAACTGGCCTTAAATTTTATTCTTTTTATTCTTTTTTTTTTTTTTCTTTTTGAGACGTTCTCACTCTGTCACCCAGGCTGGAGTGCAGTGACACTATCTTGGCTCACTGCAAACTCTGGCTCCTGGGTTCAAGCAATTCTTATGCTTCAGCCTCCCAAGTAGCTGGGATTACAGGCTTGAGCCACCGAACCTGGCCTTAATTTTATCCTTTGTAAAGGGACTACCCTGACCGAGAATTGAATCCAGGCTGCAGCTGTGAAAGGACAGGATTTTAACTACCAGACTATAAAGTAGAGCAGGTTTTATAGTGTTTTCTTTTCCAGGATTCTTTGCAAAGAATTAGTCCTAACACACACTCATTATACCCATTAATTTAAATCTGCATATAGTTGCTTCCACATTGCATTTGTAGGTTTGTGTTGGCAGCTCTTCTAAATGAATACCAATTGGACAGTGTTCCCTTACATTTTTTTTTTTTTTTTTGAGATGGAGTTTTTCTCCTGTTGCCCAAGCTAGAGTGCAATGGTGTGATCTCGGTTCACTGCAACCTCCGCCTCCCGGATTCAAGTGATTCTCCTGCCTCATCCTCCTGAGTAGCTGGGATTACAGGTGCCCTCCACCATGCCTGGCTAATTTTTGCATTTTTAGTAGACATGGGGTTTCGCCATGTTGGCCAGGCTGATCTTGAACTCCTGACCTCAGGTGATCCACTCACCTCAGCCTCCCAAAGTGCTGGGATTACAGGCGTGAGCCACAGTGCTGGCCTCCCTGAAATTCTTATATTGAAAATTTAAAGCTATAAATAGATTTACAGGGTTTTCCAAAATTATGGTTAAGTATATTCATAACTTAACCATGCTATTTTATACAGAATATGTTTGTACCTGTTCAGAATAAAGACCAAGTACAACATATGTACGGAAAATATGCAGATACATCTGGGTAGGGTAAAAGGCAATTATAGGCCTGGTACAGTGGCTCATGCCTGTAATCCCAGCACTTTAGGTGACTGAAGCAGGTAGATGGCTTGAGCCTAGGTGTTTGAAACCAGCCTGGGCAACATAGTGAGACCCCATCTCTACGAAAAAATACAAAAAGTTAGCCAGGCATTAGCACATGCCTGTACTCCTAGCTACTTGGGAGGCTGAGATGGGAGGATTGCTTGAGCCTAGGGGGTTGAGGCTTCACTGAGCCGTGATTATACCACTTCACTCCATCTAGCCTGGTCAACAGAGTGAGACCCTGTCCCCCACACAAAAAAAATGGCAATTATGATTTACCAATGTTCTCTACTACACTTAAATACAAATTATATGAACAGTAATTACAGAATGCTCTAATATAATAAAGAATTCCAAAAAATAAATTAGTTCAAAACAGTTATTAAGAAATATCAGGTAGCTGGGCACGGTGGATCACACCTGTAATCGCAGCTACTTGGGAGGCTGAGGCAGGGGAATCGCTTGAACCTGGGAGGCAGAAGTTGCAGTGAGCCGAGATCATGCCATTGCATTCCGGCCTGGGCCACAGAGCAAGACTACATATCAATAAAAAAGAAAGAAAGAAAGAAAGAAAGATCAGGTAATCAAGAATATATTCTTTTTCTTTTTTCATTTTTTTTTGTCGCTGTCCACTTTGCTGTGTCTGATGACTGCAATTTGCAGTATTTAATATTTATTTCAGAACTTTAAAAAATACAAAAATAGAAAAGGCAAGTAAAAAATAGTTCTAGGATTTTTTTTTTTTTTTTAGATGGAA
Source organism: Hylobates moloch (assembly GCF_009828535.3). Lineage (NCBI taxonomy): Eukaryota > Metazoa > Chordata > Mammalia > Primates > Hylobatidae > Hylobates > Hylobates moloch. The sequence continues at coordinate 25,635,166 of NW_026652288.1, read as the reverse complement.
TTTTGCTCTTGTTGCCCATGCTAAAGTGCAATGGCGTGATCTTGGCTCACCCCTACCTCTGCCTCCCAGGTTCAAGCAATTCTCTTGCCTCAGCCTCTCAAGTAGCTGGGATTACAGGCATGTGCCACCATGCCTGGCTAATTTTGTAATTTTAGTAGAGACAGGGTTTCTCCATGTTGGCCAGGCTGGTCTCGAACTCCCGACCTCAGGTGATCTGCCCACCTCAGCCTCCCAAAGTGCTAGTATTACAGGCGTGAGCCACCACGCCTGGCCAGTTCTAGGATTTTTTATATGAAACAAGTCTTTAAAATTTCTCTTTTTAAAGCCAAGATGGTTAGAATAAAGTAAAAACAATTCCACGGTATTTGAAATCCCAGTTGTGATTCTAACTTAGCAGAGGGAGCCTGGTGGGGCACAGTAGGGGGCAGGGAGCTGCTGGCGCCTGGATCTCTGAGATCATCTGCCCCATGTCCCTCATTTCACCGTGGAAGGTTGAGGGCAGGGAGGTCCTTGAACAAGGCAGCTTTCCTCATTTCAGGAACCATGGGGTCTGAGGCTGCAGCTGTGAAACAAACTTCTCCACTCCCCAGAGAAAAGGTCCTTTCTTCAGCACTGGATCCCACCACATGCCACATCACTTAATTAGGGCTAAAAAACAAACAGAAAAGTTATTTCTCTCCAAAGCATATTTAACTAATCAGGGCGTTGTTCCATTTGTTCAACTCGAGCGTGGAATATTTTGCTTTATTTCGGCCTGTGGTATTCTGGGGATGAGAACACTAACAGCTGCTCAAAGTGAGAGGAAAAAACATTGTTTGTAAGAAATTACCTAAAGTCACGCTGTCCCATTAGAAAGCTTCTGTTCGAAAAACATTCTCCCTCCGCCTACTCCAGCTCTAAGCATCCACCCCACCCTCTGACTGGTGCCTCTCTCTCAAATAAGGAGGTGTCAGGCAACTCTTGAGAAATATCCCTAATCAACTTATTTTGGAAGTTTAGCCCTTTCTTTTTTTTCTCTACCATCTCCATGTAGCCATTAGTGGATATAAAATAATATAAGGTGAGGTGCCTTCCACAGTCATAATCTTGTATAATATTAAAGTTACTTTAAAAAACATTTTCGCGCTGGTGCGCTGGCTCATGCCTGTAATCCCAGCACTTTGGAAGGCCAAGGCGGGCAGATCACCTGAGGTCGTGAGTTCGAGACCAGCCTGACCAATATGGAGAAACTCCGTCTCTACTAAAAACACAAAATTAGCCAGGTGTGGTGGCACATGCCTGTAATTTCAGCTACTCGGGAGGCTGAGGAAGGAGAATCACTTGAACCCAGGAGGCAGAGGTTGCAGTGAGGCAAGATCGTGCCATTGCACTCCAGCCTGGGCAACAAGAGTGAAACTCCATCTCAAAAAAAATTTTTTTTTTTGCAACTAGGTCTAGCAATAAATATTTTACAAGTACAACCTTTTATTTTTAGTTTCTCATAATAGACTGTCGCCTAGGCTGGAGTGCAATGGCGTGATCTCAGCTCACTGCAACCTCTGCCTCCCAGGCTCAAACGATTCTCCTGCCTCAGCCTCCCGAGTAGCTGGGATTATAGGCATGAGCCAACATGCCCAGCTAATTTTTGTATTTTTAGTAGAGACAGGGTTTCTCCCTGTTGGCCAGGCTGGTCTCGAACTCCTGACCACAGGTGATCTGCCTGTCTCGGCCTCCCAAAGTCCTGGGATTATAGGCATGAGCCACTGTGCCCAACCTAGATTTTAAAATTTTATTTAATTTTTATCTATTTTTTTGAGACAGGGTCTCGCTCTGTCACCCAAGCTAGAGTGCAATGGCATCATCTTGGCTCACTGAAACCTCTGCCTCCCAGGCTCAAGCAATCCTCCCACCTCAGCCCCCTGAGTAGCTGGGACCACTGGTACATGCCACCAGACCCAGTTAATTTAATTTTTTGAGACAAGGTCTCACTCTGTTGCCCAGACTAGAGTGCAGTGGCACAATCTTGGCTCACCTTCTTGGCTCAAGTGATCCTCCCACCTCAGCCTCCTGGGTAGCTGGGACCTCAGGCTTGTGCCACCATGCCTGACGAATTTTTTATTTATTTTAGAGATGAGGTCTCACTACATTGCCCAGGCTGGTCTTGAACTCCTGGACTCAAGTGATACCCCCATCTCAGCCTCCCAAAGTATTGAGATTACAGGCGTGAGCCACCACACCTGGCCTAGACTTTATTTCTAATTGTGTTTAGGTAAAATTGTCTTCTTCTTTTTTTTAAATAGAGACAGGGTTTAACTATGTTGCCCAGGCTGGTCTCAAACTCCTGACGTCAAGTAGTTCACCCACCTCAGCCTGGGATTACAGGTGTGAGTCAGCCCCACAAAATTGTCTTCTAAAGGGTTATATATGTGACAGTATCCATACCCTGTGGTATATGGTACACAGAATGCCATTGTAACTTTAGCCCTTTGACCTTTGCAACCCCAGCCACCCTAGATTCTTTTCTTTCTTTTTTTGAGACAGGGTCTCACTCTGTTGCCCAGGCTGGAGTGCAGTGGCACAATCATGGCTCACTACAGCCTTGACCTTCTGGGCTCAAGTGATCCTCCTGCTTCAACTTCCTGAGTAGCTTAGACCACAGCACAGACATGGACCAGCATACCCAGCTAATTTGTTTTCATTTTTAGTAGAGACGGGGGTCTCACTATGTTGCATAGGCTGGTCTTGAACTCCTGAGCTCAAGTGAACTCCTCCCAAAGTGCCAGGTTACAAGCGTGAGCCACTGTGCCCAGCCCCTAGATTCTTTTTAAAGGCATCATGGTGCAGTAGAGACAGACTAGACTTTGGAGTTAGAACATTCTGAATTTGGCCGGGTATAGTGGCCCACGCCTATAATCCCAGCACTTTGGGAGGCTGAGGCGGGCAGATCACCTGAGGTCAGGAGTTTGAGACCAGCCTGGCCAACGTGGTGAAACCCCATCTCTACTAAAAATACAAAAACTAGCTGGGTGTGGTAGTGGGTGCCTGTAATCCCAGCTACCCAGAGGCTGAGGTAGGAGGAGAATCGCTTGAACCTGGGAGGTGGGGGTTGCAGTGAGCTGAGATCGCACCACTGCACTCCAGATTGAGCAAGAGAGCAAGACTCAAAAAAAAAAAAAGAACATTCTGAATTCTAGCCCCTGCTCTGCCACTTACTAGTGGCCTTGAGTAAGTTTTTTTTTTTTTTTTTTTTTTTTTTTTTTTTTTTTTTTTTTTGAGATAGAGTCTCACTCTGTCACCCAGGCTGGAGTACAGTGGTGTGATCTCAGCTCACTGCAACCCCCCACTCCTGGGTTCAAGCGATTCTCCTGCCTCAGCCTCCAGAGTAGCTGGGATTACAGGCACACACCACCATACCTGGCTAATTTTTGTATTTTTAGTAGAGATGGGGTTTCAACATGTTGGCCAGGCTGGTCTCAAACCCCTGACCTCAGGTTATCCGCCTACCTCGGTCTCCCAAAGTGCTAGGATTACAGGCGTGAGCCACCACGCGCCTGGCCTTGAGTAAGTTTTTTTAACCTCTCTGAACCCAAATTTCTTCATCTGTAAAGTGGGGATAACAATATGTACCTTGCAGGACTGTCAAGGTTGAAATGAAATAATGTGCGTGAGCCACCACGCGCCTGGCCTTGAGTAAGTTTTTTTAACCTCTGAACCCAAATTTCTTCATCTGTAAAGTGGGGATAACAATATGTACCTTGCAGGACTGTCAAGGTTGAAATGAAATAATGTAAGGTTCCAGGCCTGTGCCTGGTACAGAGGAGATGATCAATGAAGAGTTGCACTCATACTGATAAGCCAATATTCTAATTATGGGGCCTCTGGAGAAACTGGCCTGCCTCTATCCCTTAGAAGTGCCCTACAAGGGCAGTTTGACTTTATGTTTTTGTTTTAGATGTTGATTTTTTGTTAAACTGCCTCTGGGTTTATTTATTTATTGATTTTCATTTTTTTTTTTTTTGAGACAGAGTTTCACTCTGTCACCCAGGCTGGAGTACAGTGGCACGATCTCGGCTCACTGCAACCTCCACCTCACAGGTTCAAGCGATTCTTGTGCCTCAGCCTCCTGAGTAGCTGGGATTATAGGGGTGCACCGCCATGCCCAGCTAATTTTTGTATTTTAGTAGAGGTGGGGTTTCAATGTAGGCCAGGCTGGTCTTGAACTCCTGACCTCAGGTAATCCATCTGCCTCGGCCTCCCAAAAGTGCTGGGCTTACAGGTGTAAGCCACCTCGCCCAGGCTCTGCCTCTGTGTTTAAAGAGAGAGTGTTTCTTGCTATAAATAGAATCAGGAAAGAAAATTAAACTGGTTTTGTCACAGAGGCAAAGTTCACCTCAGTAAGAACATTCCTAGCTCTGCGTTGAGTCCCTGGATTTCTTCACAGACCTGTGAGAATTGAAGACAGTGTGAAGCAGGGAGCAGCTGCAGCTTCCCAGGCAGGTCGGGGACAGCACGGAGGGGAAATGGGAAGGCTGAGAGTTCAGACAAGCAGGGCAGTGGAACAAGGTGGACAGATGCCAGGACAAAGCAGCCAGATCGAAGAGGAAAGCCCGATTGTCAGTGTTGAATGCACAGGAAGGAACTAGAAGGAAACACACCCGATGATGTTGGATGCCTGCTTTCAGAAAAAGAGGGGGAGGCCAGCCGTGCTGGCTCACACCTGTAATCCCAGCACTTTGGGAGGCCAAGGCAGGTGGATCACTTCAGGCCAGGAGTTCAAGACCAGCCTGGCCAACATGGCAAAACCCCGTCTCTACTAAAAATACAAAAATTAGCCAGGTATGGTGGCTCTTACCTGTAATCCCAGCTACTTGAATCTGGGAGGCAGAGGTTGCAGTGTGCCAAGATCTTGCCACAGCACTCCAGCCTGAGTGACAGAGTGAGGAAGGGAAGGAGAGAGGGAAAGCAGGAAGGAAGGAGAGGAAGGAGAGGGGAAAGGAAGTGATCAAACAGCCAGGAAAGAGAATGGCATCAACCCCTGAGATGGAGCTGAGAGATGACTTTTTAATATTAAAGGAGAAAAAATGATAGTAAGCCAATTACGGAGGAAGGGTCCCAGGAGAACGCATCAAATGTACTGCATGCAGGATAACTGTGGTTGTGGGGCCCTGCTGGGAGGGGTGCTTAAAGGGAGGGGTACATAAACGCAGACCCAGGCCTCAGCTCTGGGCTGCCAAAACCTGCTTCCTACAGAGGATCAATCATGGAAAGTAGGCCTGGGGCAGAAGAGGGAGCCGATGGGAAGGTCGGTGCCCCAGTTACAGACTCCCTTCCCCCAGCCCTTCTCTCCCACATGCCACCCAGAATAGCCCTGGCATCTTTATTGGGTCAGGCTGCCAATTTGCGCTGATCCTCTGCTCACCCAGCCCTGTCCCTCTGTCCTGTTCCCAGTGCCTGAGCTTTCAAAGGCACTCACTGGCCCATCTGTTCTGGCCCAGTGTCCTCCTGAGAGATGATACTAGAGTCCTTGGGGGGAACACCCACCCTGTGGCATAGAATGAGGTGTTGCCCGATTCAAAAATTTCACAAAACAATTTTTTTTTTTTTTTTTTGAGACTCAGACTCACTCTGTTGCCCAGGCTGAAATGCAGTGGCACGGTCTCAGCTCACTGAAACCTCCACCTCCCAGGTTCAAGCAATTCTCTGAGTAGCCTCCTCAGTAGCTGGGGTTACAGGTGTGTGCCATGCTCAGCTAATTTTTGTATTTTTGGTAGAGAAGGGGTTTTACCAAATTGGCCAGGCTGGTCTTGAACTCCTGACCTCAGGTGATCCACCTGTCTTGTCCTCCTAAAGTGTTGGGATTACAGGTGTGAGCCACTGTGCCCTGCCACAAAATAATAATAATTTTTTTTTTTTGAGACAGAGTGTCGCTCTGTCACCCAGGCTGGAGTGCAGTGGCACGGTCTTGGTTCACTCAACCTCCGCCTCCCGGGTTGAAGCGATTCTCTCACCTCAGCATCCTGAATAGCTGGGACTACAGGCGCATGCCACCACACCCAGCTAATTTTTGTATTTTTAGTAGAGGCAGGGTTTCACCATGTTGGCCAGGCTGGTCTCAAACTCCTGACCTCAGGTTATCCACGTGCCTCCGTGGGATTACAGTTGTGCCATGAGCCACCACTCCTGGCCAATAATAATAATTTTTAAAGGAGTATATGGGAAGGTTCAGATTCCTAGTCTCTCCCTAATTGCATGACCTTGGACACAAGAGGCGCTGCACCTCCCTGAGCCTCAGTCTTCTTTGCTCTATCCACACCTCCGGAGATTGTTAAGTTCAGATGAACTGTGTAGAAGCACGTTGCAAATAAGTTACCGTTTTCCTAATTTTCCCACTCCCCTCTTAGAGGGGATGGCTCTGCATTTCCAGCAGCGTCTGCAGCGGACTGTCTCCTTGCTGCCACTGCCACTGAGGCTGCCTCTCCTCACGGGCACGCCTCCCGGCATCCTGTAAGCTCAGCTGCAGACCCAGCTGGGGCTTCTGGAGCCTTACCTTTCCTTGTTTTCATCCATAGAGAGGGTCAGCAGGGACCACTAATGGGGTACAGCATCATAAACTAAACCACAAGAAGGTTATTTCCCATCACTGCCAGCTGCAGAAGGCAGCCATTGTTCTGTGGGCCCCTGCACAGCTTGTTCTGCTGTTCAAGGACAGAGTGTCCTAAGCTTTGAGTTACTCAGCCTGTTTCTTCTCCTCTTCCAGCTGTCGCCTTTTGACTTTTATCCTTGCTCATTTTATTTGTATCCCCACTTGAAATTAGCAAGTGGAATTGAAAATAAATCATAATCACAGCTGCCATGTGTTAAGCCCTGTGGCAGGCATACTGTGCTAAGTGCTTGTCTTGTTTAATCTCAGAAATTCTGTATGATAGGGATGATATATCTGAGGCTTAGAGATAGTAAGCCACTTCCCCAAGTAAAAGAGCTTGAAAGGGCAGAGCCAGCATTCAAACCCAGGTCTGCCTTACTCCAAAACCTGTGTTCTTTTATTTTTTAAAATGGAAGTAGCTTTCTTGTTTTCTTTCCTTTCTTTTTTCTGTTTTTGTTCAGAGTAGTAAAAGTATTTTAATAATCCATCACACTCACCAAATTGCTGAAAGTAAAAAGCACTCAATGAGCTCTCTAGGATGTAGACCAATGGAAACTTTCATAAGTATAACCACTTTGAAAAGCAATTGACAATATCAAGTAAAGCTGAAAATCCACATACCCTGTAATGCAACACTTCCATTCCTGGATCCATACTCCAGGGAAAATGTTAAATATAAGCATGAAAATACCTTTAGAAATGTTCACAGCAGCATTCTTGACAAAACTGGATGGCAGGCATACAGATACATATTTCCTGTAGATGTTTGAACTAATTAATTAGTATAAAGTTATACATATTCATTGTAAAAAAATTTTTCAGATATTGCAGAAAGGCAGAGAGAAAATAAAAATCACCCATAATCACACAATTCAAAGATTACAACTGTCAACATTTTGTTGAATATCTAGACTTTTTCCTAAGCAGACACACACACACGCATTTCCTTAAAACTGGCCAGGTGTGCTGGCTTATGCCTGTAATCCCAACACTTGGGGACACTGAGGCTGGGGGATCACTTGAGGCCAGGAGTTCGAGACCAGCCTGGACAGCATAGCGAGACCCCATCTCTACAAAAAATTTTAAAATACAAACAAAAACTTCATCTTTTTATTTGCTCTTTTATTAATATATTGTGGCAGTCTTTCTGCATCTACGTAGAGCCACACACAAATTTTTTTGTTTTGGTTTGTTTTTTTTTTTTGTTTTTTTTTTTTTTTTTTTTTTTACAGAGTCTCACTCTGTCACCCAGGCTGGAGTGTAGTGGTGTGATCTTGGCTCACTGCAACCTCTGCCTCCTGGGTTCAAGCGATTCTGCAGTCTCAGCCTCCCGAGTAGCTGGGACTACAGGTGCATGCCACCATGCCTGGCTAATTTTTTTTTTTTTTTTGTATTTTTTTTAGTAGAGACGGGGTTTCACCATGTTAGCCAGGACGGTCTCAATCTCCTGACCTCGTGATCCACCCACCTTGGCCTCCCAAAGTGCTGGGATTGCAGGTGTGAGCCACTGCACCCAGCCGAGCCACACAAAAATTTTATTGACTACATAAAGTTCCTTCATAGGACTGAATAGTAATGTAACTGGGTCCTAATAATTTAACCAACCCCATTTTGGTTGTTTCTAATCTTTTGCAGTTGTAAATAATGCTTCAGGGCCAGGCACAGTGGCTCACACTTAAAGTCCCAGCACTTTGGGAGGCTGAGGTGGAAGGATAGCTTGAGGCAAGGAGTTCAAGACCAGCCTGGGCAACATAGTGAGACCCTGTCAAAAAAATAACAAAATTAGCCGGGTGTGGTGGCACCTGCCTGTAGTCCTATCTACTCAGGAGGCTGAGGCAGGAAGACTATTTGAGCCCAGGAATTTGAGGCTGCAGTGAGCTATGATGTTGCCATCACACTCCAGCTTGGGTGACAGAGCAAGACTCTGTCTATAGAAAAAAAAAAACTTCAGCAAATACCCCTGCATGTAAATTTTTATCTTTACCTCTGATTATTTGCTTAGTGAAGTTCCAAGGAGGAGAAATTTGGGTCAAAGAATATGCATTTAAAAAAATTTTTTTTTTTGAAACTGAGTCTCACTCTGTTGCCCAGGCTGGAGTGCAGTGGTATGATCTCAGCTCACTGCAACCTCTGCCTCCCGGGTTCAAGTGATTCTCATGCGTCAGCTTCCCAAGTAGCTGGGACTACAGGTGTGAGCCACCATGCCTGGCTAATTTTTGTATTTTCTGTAGAGACGGGGTTTCACCATGTTGGCTAGGCTGGTCTCGAACTCCTGACCTTAGGTGATCCACCCACCTCGGCCTCCCAAAGTGCTGGGATTACAGGCATGAGCCCCTGCGCCTGGCCATAAACTTTTTTTTTTTTTTTTTTTTAATTAGAGCTGGGATCTTTGCTCTGTAGCCCAGGTTGGAGTGCAGTGGCTATTCATTGGCACAATCATAGCACACTACAGCCTCAGACTCCTGGCCTCAAATGATCCTCCCATCTCAGCCTCCCAAAGTGTGGGGATTACAAGCATGAGTCTCTGAGGCTGGCCTGTTTGTTCATTGTTTAAATAACAGCTCTATTGAGATGTAGTTGACCCATCATAAGTTCACCATTTTAAAGTGTACAATTCAGTGGAGTTTTTTTTTTTTTTAGCTCTACTGCTTAATAATATAATGGATTTTAGTATATTCAGAGTTGTACAACCGTTACCGCTATCTAATTCCAGAACATTTTCTTTCTTTCTTTTTTTTTTTTTTTGAGATGGAGTCTCGCTCTTTCCCCCAGGCTGGAGTGCAGTGGTGTGACTCGGCTCACTGCAACCTCTGCCTCCCGGGTTCAAGCAATTCTCCTGCCTCAGCCTCCTGAATAGCTGGAATTACAGGCATGCACCACCACCCCTGGCTAATTTTTGTATTTTTATTAGGGAAAGGGTTTCACCATGTTGGTCACGCTGGTCTCAAACTCCTGACCTCAAGTGATCTGCCCGCTTCGGCCTCCCGAAGTGCTGGGTTTATAGGCATGAGCCACCACGCCCAGCCTAATTCCAGAACATTTTCATCACTCCAAAAAGAAACCCTGAACCAATTAGCAGTTACTCCTCATTCTCCCCAAAACCCCTTTGCCCAGACCTAGACAACCGCCAATCTGCTTTCTGTTTCTATGGCTTTACCTATTCCAGATAGCTTATATAAATGGAATCACACAATATGTAGTCCGTTGTGACTGAGTTCTTTCACTTAGCAAAATGTTTTCAAGGTTCGTCCACGTTGGAACACTCATCAGTACTTCATTCCTTTTTATTGATGAGTAATATTCCACTCTATGAATATACCACATTTGGTTTATCAACACATCAGTTGGTGGACATTTCGGTAATTTCCACTTTTTGGCTATTATAAATAATGCTGCTATGATCATTTGTGTACAAGTTTTCATATGAATACATGTTTTCAATTCTCTTGAGTATATGCCTAGTAGTGGAAGTGCTGGTTTATATGGTAAGTCTATGTTTAACTTTTTTTTTTTACATTCTCACTAATGGCGTATGAGGGTTCCAGTTTCTCTACATCCTCACCAACATGTGTTACTGTCCATCTTTAAATTATAGTCATCCTAGTGGATCTGAACTGGTATCCATTGTGGGTTTTTTTTTTTCTTTTAAGACAAGGTCTTACCCTGTCACCCAGGCTGGAGTTCAGTGACGTGATCACGGCTCACTGCAGCCTTGACCTCCCAGGCTCAGGTGATCCTCCCACCTCAGCCTCTCAAGTAGCTGGGATTACAGGTGTGTGCTACCATACCCTGCTAAATTTTTTTTTGTATTTTTTGTAGAGACAGGGTCTTGCTATGTTGCCCAGGCTGGACTCAAATTTCTGGGCTCAAGGGATCCACATGACTCAGCCTCCCAAAGTGGTGGGATCACAGGTGTGATCTTCTGAGAAATATATCTTCTGAGAAATATCTATTGAGATCCTTCGCCCTTTTTTTTTTTTTTTTTGAGACGGAGTCTTGCAGAGTCTCACTCTGTCACCCAGGCTAGAGTGCAATGGCGTGATCTCGGCCTACTGCAACCTCTGCCTCCCGGATTCAAGCAATTCTCCTGTCTCAGCCTCCCAAGTAGCTGGAATTACAGGTACACGCTGCCACGCCTGGCTAATTTTTTGTATTTTAGTAGAGATGGGGTTTCACCGTGTTGCCAGGCTGGTCTCAAACTCCTGAGCTCAGGCAATCCACCTGCCTCGGGCTCCCAAAGCGCTGGGATTACAGGCGTGAGCCATGGTGCCTGGCCCTGGAGTTTCAGTTCTGTTTCATCTATATGTTCATCTTATGCAAGTTCTATAGTACCTTGGTTACTATAGCTTTGTAATAAGTTTTGTTTTGTTTTGTTTTGTTTTGATTTTGAGATGGAGTCTCACTCTGTCACCCAGGCTGGAGTGCAGTGGCCAGATCTCAGCTCACTGCAACCTCTGCCTCCCAGGTTCAAGCAATTCTCCTGCCTCAGCCTCCCAAGTAGCTGGGACTACAGGTGCGTGCCACCACGCCCAGCTAATTTTTGTATTTTTAGTAGAGACAGGGTTTCACCATGTTGGCCAAGCTGGTCTCAACCTCCTGACCTCAGGTGATACACCTGCCTCGGCCTCCCAAGGTGCTGGGATTACAGGCATGAGCCACCACACCTGGCGCTTTGTAATAAGTTTTGAAACTGAGAAATGTGAGGCTTCTAACTTTGTTCCTTTTCATTTCAAGCCCGAGTTTTTAACCATTTTATTATGCTAACTCCTATGAAGAAAAATAGGCTGGGTGGAGTGGCTCATGCCTATAATCCCAGTACTTTGGGAGGCCGAGGCAGGAGGATTACCTGAGGTCAGGAGTTTGAGACCAGGCTAGCCAAGACGGTGAAACCCCCCGTCTCTACTAAAAATTAAAAATTACTGGCCAGGCGCAGTGGCCTATGTCTGTAATCCCAGCACTTTGGGAGGCTGAGGTGGGCGGATCACGAGGTCAGGAGATCGAGACCATCCTGGCCAACATGGTGAAACCCCGTCTCTACTAAAAATACAAAAATTAGCTGGATGTGGTGGCACGCGCCTGTAATACCAGCTATTCGGGAGGCTGAGGCAGGAGAATCACTTGAACCAGGGGGTTGGAAGTTGCAGTGAGCCGAGATTGTGCCACAGCACTCCAGCCTGGTGACAGAGCGTGAGACTCTGTTTCCTAAAAAAAAAAAAAAAAAAAAAAAAAAACCAGCCAGGTGCAGTGATTCACGTCTGTAATCCCAGTACTTTGGGAGGCCAAGGCAGGGAGATCACTTGAGGTCAGGAGTTCGAGACCAGCCAACATGGTGAAACCCTGTCCTCTACTAAAAATACAAAAATTAGCAGGATGTGGTGGTGTTCGCCTGTAATCTCAGCTGCTCAGGAGGCTGAGGCACAAGAATCGCTTGAACTCAGGAGGCAGAGGTTGCAGTGAACTGAGATGGCACCACTGCACTCCAGCCTGGGTGACAGAGCAAGACTTTGTCTGAAAAAAAAAAAAAGTATATAAAGCTACAAGCTAAAGTGAGACTGGATTTCATTTCAGCCTTCAATCCTACTTCAGTCCTTTCTACTGCAGAAACAATTTAAAGCAACAGGAGTGAAGAAATACTGATATGTACCTCTTTGTGTTACACAGTAGTCTCCGCTTATCCATGGGGGATACTTTTTTGTTTTGTTTTTTGTTTGTTTGTTTGTTTGTTTGTTTTTTCAGACGGAGTCTCGCTCTGTCACCCAGGCTGGAGTGCAGTGGCGCGATCTCGGCTCACTGCAAGATCCACCTTCCGGGTTCATGCCATTCTCCTGCCTCAGCCTCTCCGAGTAGCTGGGACTACAGGCGCCCGCCACCACGCCCAGCTAATTTTTTGTATTTTTAGTAGAGAGGGGGTTTCACCATGGTCTCGATCTCCTAACCTCGTGATCTGCCCGCCTCGGCCTCCCAAAGTACTGGCATTACAAGCGTGAGCCACCGCGCCCAGCCTGTTTGTTTGTTTTTGAGATGGAGTTTTGCTCTTGTTGCCCAGGCTGGAGTGCAATGGCGCGATCTTGGCTCACCACAACCTCCACCTCCCAGGTTCAAGCAATTGTCCTGCCTCACTCTCCTGAGTAGATGGGATTACAGGCATGCACCACCACGCCTGGCTAATTTTTTGTATTTTTAGTAGAGATGGGGTGTCTTCATGTTGGTTAGGCTGGTCTCGAACTCCTGACCTCAGGTGATCTACCCGTCTCGGCCTCCCAAAGTGCTGGGATTACAGGTGTGAGCAACCGCACCTGGCAGGGGATATGTTTTAAGACCTCTAGTGGATGCCTGAAACTGCAGATAGTACCAAACCCTATATATGCTATGAGGTTTATTTTAAATTTTTTCAATTTTTTAAAATTGTTGTGGGTACATAGTAGGTGTGTATGTTTATGGGGTACATGAGATGTATAAGACAAAACAATTATAACAATATACTCTAATAAGGCCGGGTGCAGTGGCTCATGCCTATAATCTCAGATCTTTGGGAGGCCAAGGCAGGAAGATCATTTGAGGTCAGGAGTTCGAGACCAGCTTGGCCAACGAGGTAAAACCCCGTCTCTACTAAAAATACAAAAATTCACCGGGTGTTAGGCCAGGCGCAGTGGCTCACACCTGTAATTCCAGTACATTGGGAGGCTGAGGTGGGTGGATCACCTGAGGTCGGGAGTTCGAGACCAGCCTGACCAACATGGAGAAACCCCGTCTCTACTAAAAATACAAAAAATCAGCCAGGCGTGGTGCCACATGCCTATAATCCGAGCTACTCGGGAGGCTGAGACAGAAGAATCACTTGAACCCGGGAGGCAGAGGTTGTGGTGAGCCAAGATCATGCCATTGCACTCCAGCCTGGGCAATAAGAGCAAAACTTCGTCTCAAAAAAAGAAAAAATAAAGTAAAATTAGCCAGGTGTGGTGGTGCACGCCTGTAATCGCAGCTACTCGGGAGGCTGACGCAGGAGAATTGCTTGAACCTGGGAGGTGGAGGCTGCAGCGAGCTGAGATTGTGCCACTGCACTCCAGCCTGGGTGACAGAGTGAGACTCCATCTCAAAACAACAACAAAAACACAATATACTCTAATAGAAGTGATGCAGGTGTGGTGTCTGTCTCTCGAAACATCTGATTGTACTGTACTTGCCTATTTTCAGACCACAGTAACTGAAGCTGTGGAAAGCGAAACCACGGATGAGGGGGACAACTGCACTAGCTTCAGTTGTCACGCTGTATTAGAGCAAGGAGAAGAAAATTCCAGAACTTGCATTCTGCAGGGCCTCCTGGCTACTGAATGATATTTAGGTCCTCATGATGTCATCTGCTGTTCGTGTTCCACAGAAATCCTTTCTAATATAGCCTCTTCCCTACAGCAATAACAGCCAGATGAAGAAGCGGCCAACATCTGCAGTGGGCTACAAGAGGCCTATCAGCCAGTATGCTCGGGTTGCCATGGCAATGGGGTCCCACCCCAGGTACAGGGTAAGAAGTGGAGAGGGAAGAAAGAGCCTATGGGAGGGAGGCCGGGCGAGGTGGCTCACACCTGTAATCCCAGCACTGTGGGAGGCCGAGGCGGGTGGATCACCTGAGGTCAGGAGTTCGAGACCAGCCTGGTCAACATGGTGAATCCCCAGCTCTACTGAAAATAAAAAAATTAGCCGGGCGTGGTGATGGGTGCCTATAGTCCCAGCTACTTGGGAGGCTGAGGCAGGAGAATTGCTTGAACCTGGGAGGCGGAGGTTGCAGTGAGCCGAGATTGCACCATTGTACTCCAGCCTGGGCGACAGAGCGAGACTCCGTCTCGGAAGAAAAAAAAAAAAGAGCCTATGGGAGGGGATGCTCACAGCCTCTGCTTCCCCTAACCACCTCATCAGCCCTGCTACACCCAAGACTGGCTGAGTCCCTAGAAGGCACAGCGACCGGGCACTGCTCAAGCCTGGCATCGTATTCCCACCACAGGCTGAAAACATAATGTTTCTGGAGTTGGACGTGTCCCCTCCAGCTGTCTTTGAGATGGAATTCTCTCACGACCAAGAACAAGACCCTCGTGCGCTACACATGGAGAGGCTCATGCGGTTGGACAGCTTTCTGGAAAGACCTTCCACGTCTAAAGTCCGAAAGTCCAGATCCTGGTCAGTACCTCCATGGTCCAAGGCAGCACTGGACTCAGGAGGCAGGGGAACTGCAGGGGCTGGGGGATGCTAAAGAGGGTTTTGCTGGTGCCCAAAGGGCAGGAAGGGCAAGGGGTGACTGGGGATGTCGGAGGGGTTCCTGCAGCAACAGGATGGGGCAAAGGAGAGGACTCACTTTCCTGTTTCCTGCATTTCCCTAACCTCCTCTTTTGCCTGCCTCATCTCCCCTGCAGGTGCCAGAGTCCTCAGCGGCCTCCACCTTCCACCACACATGCCTCCCTGGCCTCTGCTTCTCTGCGCCCTGCAACAGTGGCGGACCATGAGTGACAACCATCACGTCAGGCTGCCCATCCAATAGACTCCTGGGATGGGGCAGCCAACCCTGGCTCATCTCATCTGCCGCTTGTTGCGTGTGCGTGTGCGTGCATGTGCGTGTGCGTGTGTGCAGGGGTGAGAATCTGGCAGACGGTGCCTCTGCCTGCTCTTCTTCGCCTCCTTTATTTAATTCATGTTATTTATTCGCGGAGCTCAGTTCGTGTTGGGGAGATGCCCTCGCCTGAGCCGTCTGGGCCTACCGTGGTCACTGCGTAGCCTCTTTTTCTTCTGACTTGAGAGCTCCCCCAGTCAGATCTCAGGCTTGTCCCCCTGTCAGCTGCCTCCAGAAGGGAAGGTAGCCAGTGCCTGAGAAGACAGTCCCTTTTCTACCCACCGCACTGCATAACCTCCATCTTCTCCCACACTGATGGCGAGCAGCCCCTGAGCACTTTCTGGGACCAGGAGACTGCTTGGTGTTCCCTGAGGACAAGAGACATCCTCACAGTGTTGGGCATCTGCTCCCTGTGGACACAGCCCCACTCTCCACTTTCTGAGCCTCAGACAACCTCATCCAGCCTATTGGGCTCCTTTTCAAGGACATTAATAACCTCACCAACATAGCTCATGCCCTTCAGCTTTGACAAGAACTCACGGCTTCCCAAACTCTGCTTCCTGTCCACCTTTGATGGGAACTGTGGACCAACTAGTTACCATCACCTTGGAACCTGCAGGAAATGGAACAGCAATTGAGACAACTTGAACAGTCATCAACGGAAGTCCCTCCACCAGATCCCTTTGTTTCTGTCCCCTCCAAGGGGTCATTTTGGTCGACAGGCCCTCAAGGCAACTCCCAATTTTCAAGAGGCTGCTCCTGCCTGCTTTGATCATTTCTCCCTGCAGCTGCCTAGACCCCGTTCACAGTGGGAGGAGTCATTGTCATTCTACCCCTGGCTAAACGAAGATATTAACATCTATTGCTTTTTCCCTTCATCTGTCACAGGAAACAGAAGCCCAGGCACAATCTTTTCCAGCTTTGCCTGTTACCCCTGTTTCTGAATCGCATCTTTAAGGTCTTATTTTGTTGAAAATAGATCCTTTATTCACTAGTTACGCAAATTGGTTCCTAGGGGGATAATCTTTACTTTCCTTTGTCATGGCCCAAAATGTCTCCCGGTACCTCGAGTGATAAGTAAATTTCTACAAAAAAAAAAAAATGGGTAATGTTCATTGACTGGCTTTTTAAGTGTATATTTTGGTGGAGGGGTGAAGAGGTAATAATGAAAGCAAGCGAGTGAATTAGGATTTCAAAATGCCCTAATAGTGCGAGTCTCCAGTTCCTAGAATATGAAGAGTGCTGTTGTTGGGGTGAAACCGTGAGACTGACCGATCTGCCTGAAATGGGGGGTGTGGGAGATGGTGGCGGGGGTTATTTCCTTCAGGAAATGAACCCTTCTTACATCGTTCAAGTTCTGCTCTGAGGATCAAGCTTGGGTCTGATTTAACTCAGCGACACTGTCATTTCTGCTTCATTACTGGACTAGAGGGTTGAGCCACCCAGTTGCCATTTGCTCCTGTCCTTCCAGGAAATCACAATTTTCATCAGAGCCCAAGAGATTATCTGAGACTCAGGATTCAGATCAGAGGTTCGACTGTGGCTGGGACAGGAGTTGTGTGTAGAAATTCACCAGGTGGCCTGAGCGCAGGGGGACCTCCAGGGCTGCGTTGAGCAGCCTCTCCCACTGACCTCTTTCTCGTTTGTGGACGAAGCAGCACGTATCACCCCATTCATCACTTGGACACATCGCCTTTGCATTGTCTTGTCACTCCTCCCTCACAGTCTTATAGCACAATATACCCAAATCAGCACCCCCAGTCCGAGGGCTGGGCCCAAGGTATGGTCGGAGGAGGAGCTCCTGCCTGCGGTTTTGTGTACGTGTGTATGTGTGTGCGTGTTTGTGTGCGTGTTTACCTCCACAGGGGACACTCTACACTCAGCGTAAGATCTGCTGGGAACAGGGCCACCAGGGGTGGCTGGATCTCAGTCTCTCTGTCTTTCTTTCTCTCCTTTTCCTTTTGGTGTATCAAATATTTGATTGACAAAGTAAGGGCCTTGATTAGGACCAAATTCTCGTGTGTTGCTATGGTCTTTATTTAGGACAACAGTTAACAATGCAGTGGCCCATTCTTGTCACTCTACACATATGACTATACGGGACATATGTAATATATAAATATATATATAAAACATTCCCCTCTGTCCCCTTGGCTTAGGATGGAGGCCTCTCTGTTGAGCTGAAATGCACCTGCAGCTGGGTGCTGCCAGCAGCTTGCAGGCCCCAGCCCTGTTCCAATCAACACAGTTGACAATAAAGGAATGAGTATCGTCACGGAGTTGACTGCCTTACTTCTCTTCCCTTTGTTTCTTCCTACTTTTACTCCCTCCCTTTTTCATATTCTCCTTTCTCTCTCTTCCTTGTTTTTCCAGCAGGGGCTCAAGAGTATATCAGCCAGACGTGGTGGCTCACGCCTGTAATCCCAGCACTTTGGGAGGCCCAGGTGGGCAGATCTCCTGAGGTCAGGAGTTTGAGACCACCCTGGCCAACATGGTGAAACCCCATCTCTACTAAATATACAAAAATTAGCCTGGTGTGGTGGCACACACCTGTAATCTCAGCTACTCTGGAGGCTGAGGCAGGAGAATCGCTTGAACCCCGGAGGCAGAGGTTGTAGTGAGCTGAGATTGTGCCACTGCACTCTAGC
>NW_026652288.1:25612564-25617200 GCF_009828535.3 Hylobates moloch | reverse complement strand
AAAAAAAAAAAAAAAAAAAAAAAAAAAAAAAAGAGCATATGGATTCCAGCTGCAGTTATCAGCACTTTGAAAAGAACTGGTTGCTTAATAAACGGAGATCTGTTTGCCCAGTAGGGCTGGGGAGCAGGTCCCAGGCACTAGTCGGAAGTCTGTGCCGGGGCTATGGCAGCAGCTGTTTGTGTTCTAGGCTGATTGTCCCCAACCAGTTAATTCTGAGCGACTAGCAGATTTCAGAACTGCCTCAGTGGTGTCCAGATTAGCTGTCACTGTCATACTTCCTGTGCCCTCATTGATCCACCAAAGGGGTTAAAGGAGGAAAGAATGCATGTAAACCACATAGATGTGCCTGGTCCCTGGTGGGTGCTGAATTACAGTAACTTGAAAGTCTAGGCTGGGTGCAGTGGCTCATGCCTGTAATCCCAGCACTTTGGGAGGCTGAGGCAGTTGGATCCCTGAGGTCAGGAGTTCGAGACCAGCCTGGCCAACATGGTGAAACTCTGTCTCTACTAAAAATACAAAAATTAGCCAGGCATGGTGGCACGCGCCTGTAGTCCCAGCTACTCGGGAGGCTGAGGCAGGAGAATCGCTTGAACACAGGAGGCGGAAGTTGCGGTGAGCTGAGATTGTGGCATTGCACTCCAGCCTGGCCAACAAGAGCGAAACTCTGTCTCAGAAAAAAAAAAGAAAAAGAAAAGAAAGACTAGCTTCCCTTATCCTCTCTTCTCAGGACCTATTTTCCCTCCTGCTGGGTTCTAGCCACTAGCTCTCTGTAGTGTGGAGGTCTTACAGGAAATGAAAATTAGTTACTGCTAAAAAACACAAACAAACACAAAGCTTTGAACCCTGACTCCTAGGGGAGCACTGAAGTTTGTCTGCTGCAAAAATCGGGCAGTAAACCAACTATTTTGGCACTGACAGTTTTCTTGGAGGGATGTCCTGTCTCTGTGCCAGGCTCTCGCCCTGATCTCTAACAGGGTTCCAGGGCTGGAGTGGCTCTGCTGCTTCAGGGGCGTTTGCTAGGTATTGTGTAAGGTGCTTTAGACACACAGACACACACTCACACTCACTCATTTCATTCTCCTAGTGAGAAGATTATGGTGACTGAGAGATGGAAGTAAGCGAAATTAACTAACTGGCTAAAGACCCAGTACGTGATGAAGCTGGACTTGCAGACTCTAGAACCCATATTTTGCCCTCTTTGCCACACTACTTCTCTAGCCCATGTGTACTTCAGGAAAACTGACAGGCACTGTACACGGTTCCCAAGTGGTGACAGCCAGGGACAGAGGACAGAGTGATTTATCTCAATGGGCAAAGTTGGGCATTAGACCAGATCTGCACACCCTTGCCTAGAGGTCCTATTGTAAAACCACCCATTCAGGCCAGGCGCAGTGGTTCACGCCTGTAATCCTGGCACTTTGGGAGACTGAGGCGGGTGGATCACCTGAGGTCAGGAGTTCAAGACCAGACTGACAAACATGGTGAAACCCCATCTCTACTAAAAATATTTTTAAAACTAGCCGGGCACGGTGGTGGGTGCCTGTAATCCCAGCTACTCGGGAGGCTGAGGCAGGAGAATTGCTTGAACCCAGGAGACGGAGGTTAAAGTGAGCCGACATGGTGCCACTGCACTCCAGCCTTGGCAACAGAGTGAGATTCCATCTCAAAAAAACAACAACAACACAAAACCGCTCATTCCTCCTTTAGCAGTGGGATCGCCTGTACAGCAGGTGGTTTTCTTGAGCCCCACAGAAACAGCCAGGGGGTAGAAACTCTCCCTTGACCCAGGCCTCTTGGTCTTTTGTTGACAGACAGTTCGTTGATAAGGAAACTGCCATGTTTCACTTCTTCCTCCAAAACTGGACACCTGCTCTCCACAGAGTTACTTCTTTTTGTTCTCAGAACCTAGAGCTGGGGTGTAGAAAACACTACCCTTTGTCCCCTTGGCTTAGGATGGATGGGGTGAGTGTGAGTTAGAACTCTTGGCCACCACCAAAAAATCATTTAAGCTGGCCTGATCCAGAGGCGTGCTGTGGCACGCAAAGGCAAGGACAGACCCAGGCCTCAGGAATGACCTAGCACCAGGGACTCAAACACCACAAAGACCCTCTCTGTTTCACCACACTTCCTTCTGTGTGGGGTTCGCACTCTGTCCTCAGCTGCTCCAGTTCGTGATGCAGGAAACACATCTGCTAGCAGCTCTCTGGGTACATGATCCAGCCATCCGGAGAGAGTTAGCATCTTGGTCCTAACGCCAAATTTATGGGAATGGGACTCTGATTTAGCAGTTTGGGTCAGGTGGGTGGGAATATGATGTACGAACAAAACCTCCAAGAGTCCCAAGGCTGTAACCATGCAGATGTGGGGGCGGGGATGAGATGGAAATAAAAGTATTTCTCAAAAGAGATGATGGAAGCAGGAGTGGAGTCGAATGGGCTCTGGGCAGCCAGCACAACAGATGTTCTTTGTCAGTGTGTCCATCACCCAGGAGGATGGCTTTAGAAAATTTTAATCTGAAGCCGGGCATGGTGGCACACGCCTGAAATCCTAGCTACTCAGGAGGCTAAAGGCAGGAGGATCGCTTGAGCCCATGAATTCAAGATCAGCCTGGGCAACATAACGAGACACCATCTCAAAAAAGAGAGAGAAAAAGTAAAAAAGAAAGAAAATTTCAATCTGGGCTCATTTTATTACCCCGGCCATTTTTTTTCTTTTTTCTTTTCTTTTCTTTTCTCTTTTTTTTTTTTTTTTTTGAGACAAGAGTCTCGCTCTGTCTCCCAGGCTGGAGTGCAGTGGCGCTATCTTGGCTCGCTGCAACCTCCACCTCCCAGGTTCAAGCAATTCTCCTGCCTCAGCTCCCGAGTAGCTAGGATCACAGGTGCCCACCACCACGCCCAGCTAATTTTTGTATTTTTTCAGTGGAGACAGAGTTTTACCATCTTGGCTAGGCTGGTCTTGAACTCCTGATCTCAGGTGATCCACCCGCCTCAGCCTCTCAAAGTGCTGGGATTGCAGGCGTGAGCCACCGTGCCCAGTCTACCCTGGCCATTTTTCTTACAATGTGGTCCAAGAGTTACCTGGATCAAAATTACTATCCTTGGCTGGGTGCGGTAGCTCATACTTGTAATCCCAGCACTTTGGGAGGCCAAGGCAGGCGGATCACCTGAGATCAGGAGTTCGAGACCAGCCTGGATAACATGGTGAAATCCCGGTCTCTATTAAAAATACAAAAATTAGACGGACGTGGTAGTGGGCACCTATAATCCCAGCTACAAGCAGGGAAATAGCTTGAATACAGGAAGCAGAGGTTGCAGTGAGCCTAGATTGTGCCACTGCACTCCAGCCTGGGTGACAAGGGTGAAACTCCATCTCAAAAAAAAAAAAAAAATTACCATCCTCAGATTCTGCTTGATCAGGTCCAGGATAAACCCACTGGTAGACACTACAGGTTGCCTTTCCAATATCCATTCTTCCCTTCCTCCTTGCTTAAAAGATAATTTTGTTCAAGAAGGGCAGTGTGCCCAGGTAAAAATACTCATATTCCCAGACTCTTTTACAGCAATGGGTTGCCATGTGACATGGTTTTGGCTAGGAGATGTAAGTAGAAATCTGCTAGGGATTTCTGGAAAAGTTTTTGCTTTCCTGATATAGATATCATCCTTTTCTCCTCTCCTGTTTTCTTCTTCCTGCCTGGAACTCAAACGCACCTCTTGTAAGCACATTCATTCATTCATTCGACAAGTACTTATTAAGCACTTGTTACCTATATGTTCCAGGTAATGTTCTAAGTGCTGGGAATACAGCAATGAACAGAAAAGACAATCCGTGACTGGGTGTGGTGACTCATGTCTGTAATCCCAGCACTTTGGGAGGCTTAGGCAGGTGGATCACTTGAGGCTAGCAGTTCAAGACCAGCTTAGCCAACATGACGAAATGTCATCCCTACTAAAAATACCAAAAATATTAGCTGGGCATGGTGGCGTGCACCTGTAATCTCAGCTACTTTGGAGGCTTGAGGCAGGAGAATCACTTGAACCCAGGAGGCAGAGGTTGCAGTGAGCCAAGATCGCTACATTCTAGCCTGGGTGACAGAGTGAGACTGTCTCAAAAAAAAAAAAAAAAAGTCCCTGTCCTCATGGTGCCTACATTCTAGGGTTGGGAGAAAGACTTTAATCAAGAAAACATATTGCATGTTGGATAATGATAAGTGCTTTTTTGTGTGTGCACTACTGGAGTGCAGTAGTGCAATCATAGCTCACTGCAACCTTGAACTTAAATGAGCACCTCCAGGTGACTTCTTTTTTTGTTTCTCTCTTTTTTTTTATTTGAGACGTAGTCTCACTCTGTTGCCCAGGCTGGAGTGCAGCGTGCGATCTTGGATCACTCCAACCTCCACCTCCTGGGGTCAAGCAATTCTCCTGCCTCAGCCTCCCTGGTAGCTGGGATTACAGGCTCACCTTACCATGCCTGGCTAATTTTTGTATTTTTAGTAGAGATGGGGTTTCACCATATTGGCCAGGCTGGTCTCAAACTCCTGACTTCATGAGGAGCCTCAGCCTCCCAGGTAGCTGGGATTACAGGCATGAGCCACCATGCCTGGCTGGTAATTTCTTTTTTTTTTTTTTTTTTTTTTTTT
>NW_026652288.1:25603676-25612554 GCF_009828535.3 Hylobates moloch | reverse complement strand
TTTTTTTTTTTTTTTTTTTTTTTTTT
Organism: Hylobates moloch; assembly: GCF_009828535.3. NCBI lineage: Eukaryota > Metazoa > Chordata > Mammalia > Primates > Hylobatidae > Hylobates > Hylobates moloch. Next base: position 25,612,528 of record NW_026652288.1, on the reverse strand, counting down.
GAGATGGAGTTTCGCTCTTGTTGCACAGGCTGGAGTGTAGTGGTAAGATCTTGGCTCACTGCAACCTCCGCTTCCTCGGTTCAAGGGATTCTCCTACCTCAGCCTCCCGAGTAGCTAGGATTACAGGCATGCGACACCGTGCGCAGCTAATTTTTGTATTTTTTTAGTAGAGACGGTTTCACAATGTTGGCCAGGCTGGTCTCGAACTCCTGACCTCAAAGTGAACTGTCTGCCTCGGCCTCCCAAAGTGCTGGGATTAAAGGCGTGAGCCACCGCAGCCAACCCCCTCCAGATGATTTCTATGAACACTCACTAACCTGTGAGAATCTCAGTCCCAGCCCTGAGGTAGGAGAATCCCTTGAACCGAGGAAGCGGTTATTCAGAGCCATCCTCACAGCGGGCCTGCTCTTCCACAAGCCCAGCGCTGGGGCCGGCTGTTCGTGTGACAGCAGGATTGGGCTCCCGGGTAGTAGAGCACAAAGAGGGCACAAAGCCGCTCTAAGTCACCCCAGTGCTCAGCCACTTTTCCTTTCTTCACAACAGGGTGGGGGGAGGGGCGGGGTGCTTCCCTCTTGGGCCAGGAAACCAAAGTGATGATGATGATTGTTATTGTTATTAATTTTGAGACAAGGTCTCCCTCTGTTACCCAGGCTGGAGTGCAGTGGAGCGATCATAGCTATAACCTCCAACTCCTGGGCTCAAGCAATCCTCCTACCTCAGCCTCCCAAGTAGCTGGGACTGAGGTGCATGCCACCATGCCCAACTAATTTTTGTATTTTTTGTAAAGATGGGGTCTTGCTATGTTGCCCAGGCTGGTCTCAAACTCCTGACCTCAAGCAATCTGCCCATCTCAGCCTCCCAAAATGCTGGGATGACAGGCATGAGCTACCATGCTGGCCTAAAGTGATTATTTGTTAATATCCAAAGCTTTTATTTTGCAATAAGGAAAAGTAGGCCAAGAAAAGGAAAGTGATTCTGAAAAGTCAGACAAATGGTTAGCAGGCAAGATGGGCCTGGAAGGCATGAGGACTGATGAGTCAGACACACTGTTTATGGTTTTTGTTGTGTGTTTATTTTATTTTACTTTATTGTAATTCTTTCTGAGATGAAGTCTCACTCTGTTGCCCAGGCTGGAGGGCAATGGCGCAATCTCAGCTCACTGCAATTTCCACCTTCCAGGTTCAAGCGATTCTCCTGCCTCAGCTTCCGGAGTAGTTTAGATTACAGGCTCCTGCCACCACACCCGGATAATTTTTGTATTTTTAGTAGAGACTGCATTTTACCATATTGGCCAGGCTGGTCTCAAACTCCCGACCTCAGGCAATCCACCCGCCTCAGCCTCCCAAAGTGCTAGGATTCCAGGTGTGAGCCACCGCGCCTGGCCGAGTGTTTATTTTATTTTTAAAATAATTTAAAACTCACAGAACAGGGCTGGGTGCAGTGGCTCATGCCTGTAATCCTAGCACTTTGGGAGGCTGAGGCGGGCGGATCACAAGGTCAAGAGTTCAAGACCAGCCTGGCCAACATGGTGAAACCCTGTCTTTGCTAAAAATACAAAAATTAGCTGGGCGTGGTGGCACATGCCTGTAATCCCAGCTACTGGGGAGAGTGAGGCAGGAGAATCGCTTGAACCTGGGAGGCGGAGGTTGCAGTGAGCCGAGATCGTGCCACTGTACTCTAGCCTGGGCGACAGAGTGAGACTCCATCTCAAAAACGAACAAATAAATAAATAAATAAAACTCACAAAACAGTTGCAACAATCATACTGCACTAAGAACTTGCATATACTCTTCATCTAGAGACCTCATTCAAGTTTTGCCAACTATCCTAAGAATGACCTTTACAGCAAAAGGATCCAACCCAGGATCATAGGTTGCACTTAATTGTCATATCTCTTTAGTCTCCTATATAAAGTTCTGCAATCCATTCATGACCTTAATGCTCTTAACATTCTTTAGTATTACAGGCTAGTTAACCTGTAGACAATCCTTCAATCCAGGTTTGTCTACTGTCTCCTTATGATTAGATTCAGGTGGTGCACAGAACTAATGCTGTGGTCTTTTCACGGTATCCCATCAGGTGCCCATGATGACATCGCCTTGAACCATTACTGGCAATGTTAACTTTCAGCACCTGATTAAGATGGTGTCTGCCAGGATTCCCTATTATACAGTTACTATTTGTCTCTTTTAATTAATAAGCATTTTGTGAGGAGATACTATGAAACTATGTAACTATCCCCACTCATCCTCTGAATTTCACCCACTAGTTTTAACGTTCATTGATGTTTCTTGCATGAATTAATTACTGCCATGATGATTGCCAAATGGTGGCTTTTAAATTCCATTATTTTTTCTACGCATATTCATCGGCATTAACTTGTGAGAAACAACTTTTTCTGTTGCCCAGGCTGGAGTGCAGTGGCACGATCTCTGCTCACTGCAACCTCTGCCTCCTGGTTCAAGCAATTCTCCTGCCTCAGTCTCCCAACTGGCTGGGACTACAGGCACTGGCCACCACACCTGGCTGTTTGTATTTTTAGTAGAGACAGGGTTTTGCCATGTTGGCCAGGCTGGTCTTGAACTCCTGGCCTCAGGTGTTCCGCCCACCTCAGCCTCCCAAAGTGTTGGGATTACAGGCATGAGCCACAGTGCCTGGCAACAACTTTCTCTTCTCCTTATTTGTTAAAGAATTTACGGGTCGGGCACGGTGGCTCACACCAGCACTTAGATCACTTGAGGTCAGGAGTTCGAGTCCAGCCTGGCCAACATGGTGAAACCCTGCCTCTACTAAAAATACAAAAAATTAGGCCAGGCACAGTGGCTCATGGCTGTAATCCCAGCACTTTGGGAGGCCGAGGCGGGCAGATCACCTGAGGTCAGGAGTTTGAGACCAGCCTGACCAACATGGTGAAACCCCATCTCTACTAAAAATACAGAAATTAGCCGGGCATGGTGGTGTGCACCTGTAATTCCAGCTACTCAGGAGGCTGAGGCAGGAGAATCACTTGAACCCAGGAGGCGGAGGTTGCAGTGAGCTGAGATGGTGCCACTGCACTCCACCCCGGGCGGCAGAGCAAGACTCCGTCTCAAACAACAACAATAAAAACAACAAAAATTAGCCGGGCGTGGTGGTGCGCACCTATAGTTCCAGCTACTTGGGAGGCTGGGGTGGGAGAATTGCTTGAACCAGGAAGGCAGAGGTTGAAGTGAGCCGAGATCACACCACTGTACTCCAACCTGGGCAACAGAGCGAGCAAGACTCCATCTCAAAAAAACAGACAAACAAACAAAAAAAACCACAAAACTTCAGTTGTGCAACTTGGCTAGTTTATATTGTGCTATTTAAGATATATAATGCATACACATACATTATGGGAGAGAGAATAAATGGGTTTGCACGAAAGCGATAAAGAAAGAAAGACATGTGAGAAACCTATCCTGAGACATCACCTAGAAAATGGCATTCCGAGGCCGGGCGCGGTGGCTCACTCCTGTAATCCCAGCACTTTGAGAGGCTGAGGCGGGCGGATCACATGAGCCCAGGAGTTTGAGACCACTGGGCAACACGGTAAGACCCCCATCTCTATAAAAACATAAAAGTAAATTAGCCGGACGTGGTGGCGCATGCGCCTGTGGTCCCTCAGTACTGCACCTCCACACTTCAGCCTGGGCGACAGAGCAAGACCCTGTGAAAGAAAGGAAGAAAGAAAGAAAACAGTATTCAGAAAGGAAATGCTCAGGGAGAAATACAGTGGCTGAGAGAGACCGAGAAGAGGCTCAGCAGGAGGCTCATTACGCTCCACAGACCTCCAGGGCCCCGGCAGGAAAGCAAGTTAAAACCGACCTTGGAATCCTCTTGGCTGGTGGAAGGATTTCAATGTCATCTCTGCAAAGGAAAAACAGATTTTCTGCTTTTATTATTGTTTAATTTTTGAAACTTGTGCTAAAACAATGGTTTATTTCCCTGGGGGAATTCTAAACGTCTTGCTAGCCTTCGATGAGATGACTTGTGTTTGAAATATTTTCTTCCACACCTAACCAGCGTCATCAGTTGAGCAGTGTGACAGCTCCCTTTGATGTGCAAAAGCAGGCTGCTTGGCTCATCTTTGTTACTGCAGAGATCAAAGCTGTCATCTGCCACAGTTTTGACAATTTACAGTTGTTTGTGGCCCTTTCCCCTTGTCAAATTAAACACATATGTTGATTGCCTTTGGTTGCAGTAGGGATGAAATACCGTGGAAACAATAAAAACACTTCCCTGCAATAGTCTTAAAGGAATAACTTGCTTATAGCCCTCAATGCACTAGGAAGAGTTGCTCGTCACTCCCAGCACTCACAATTCACCTCTCCCAGCAACCAGAGCCCCTGGAGACCAACCAACCCTTGCCACCTCCCAAGAGAATTGCCGAGCTCTGGAGCCACCCCCACTCAATTTGCTTTACAAAGGGAAAATAATTCTTAGCAAGCTGTTGGAAACCTGCATTGTATCTGAAAAAAAGGGAAAGGGTAGGAGTGAAGTATTTAATAAGTGAGCTAGAGGGTGGAGGGGAATATTATATCCCAAAAAATTCAAGTAACACAGGCACACCCACCCACCCACATCTATACAAAACCACTGTTACCAACGAGACAATGGAATCCAGTTTGGAGAATAATTGACAATATTCTTCACTTTATCAGTAAAGTGAAGGATTATAATCATGCATTTCAGAAAGGAAGGGGGCTTCATTCATTCATTCATTCAATGACTGTTAGCTGAATACCTACAATGTGCAAGACGTTATGCTAAATGTTGTTCTCATTAGCAAGTCCTCACTGCTGCGTAACTGACCATTTCTCACCATGTCCATTGCTACTTCCCCTCCCCTCATCAAATCTTGCCCAGGACACTGCAAGAGCCTCCTAACTGGTCTCTCAGTTTCTCTGGTTGTTTTCACATGCACCCTGCCACCCTCGACACCACCATCCTCCATGGTACACTCTCCACACAATAGCCAGAAAGATATTTTATTTTTTGTTTTTGTTTTTTTTTTTTTTTGGAGATGGAGTCTGGCTCTGTCACCCAGGCTGGAGTGCAGTGGCTCGATGTCTGCTCACTGCAAGCTCCGCCTCCCGGGTTCACACCATTCTCCTGCCTCAGCCTCCCGAATAGCTGGGACTACAGGCGCCCGCCACCGCGCCCGGCTAATTTTTTTGTATTTTTAGTAGAGACAGGGTTTCACTGTGTTAGCCAGGATGGTCTCGATCTCCTGACCTCGTGATCCGCCCGCCTCAGCCTTCCAAAGTGCTGGGATTACAGGCGTGAGCCACCGCGCCCGGCCTAGCCAGAAAGATATTTTATAGCAAAGAATTCATATTTAAAATGTAAAATAAAGCCGGGTGTAGTGGCTCATGCCTGTAATCTCAGCACTTTGGAAGGCCGAGGCGGGTGGATCACTTGAGGTCAGGAGTTGGAAACCAGCCTGGCCAACATGGCGAAACCCCATCTCTGCAAAAAATACAAAACTTAGCCAGTTGGGGTGGGGGAGGGGGGCCCTGTAATCCCAGCTACTCAGGAGGTTGAGGCAGGAGAATCACTTGAACCCGGAAGATAGAGGTTGCAGTGAGCTGAGATCGGGCCACTGAACTTTAGCCTGGGCAACAGAGCAAGACTCCGTTTCAAAAAAAAAAAAGTAAAATAAGAACACAATGGTTCATGCCTGTAATCTGAGCATTTTGGGAGGCCAAGGCAGGAGGATTGCTTGAGCCCAGGAGTTCAACACCAGCCTGGACAACATGGCGAGACCCTGTCTCTACAAAAAAATACAATTAGCCAGGCATGGTGGCATGTGCCTGTATTCCCAGATACTCAGGAGGCTGTGGTGGGAGGATCACTTGAGCCCAGGAGGTAGAGGCTACAGTGAGCTGTGATTATGCCACCCTACTCCAGCCTGGGCAACAGAGCAAGACCTTGCCTCAAAAGTAAATAAATTAATAATAAATAAATAAAATGTAAAATAAGGTCATATGTGTGCCCTGCTTAAAACCCTCCAGTGGTCTTACATTGTACCTTAAAAGCTCAATTTTTATAGTGGCCTGCAAGATTTTCCATGATCAGATTTCTTTCTACATTTTTTTTTTCCTTTTAGACAGGGTCTCACTCTGTCACCCAGGCTGGAGTGCTGTGGTGCAATGGCGGCTCACTGCAGCCCCCAACTCCTGGGCTCAAGGAGGCTCCAATGATCCTCCTGCCTCAGTCCCCAAGTAGCTGGGACTACAGGCATGTGCCATCATACCCAGCTAATTTTTAAATTTTTCTTTTGTAGAGATGGGATTGCCTCTCTTGGAGGTTGCAGTGAGCTGAGATTGCACCATTGCACTCCAGCCTGGGCAACAAGAGTGAAACTCCGTCTAAAAGAAAAAAAAGAGATGAGAGTCTCTCTATGTTGCCCAGGCTGGCTTCAAACTCCTGGCTTCAAGCAACCCTCCTCTCTTGGCCTCCCAAATTGCTGGGATTACAGGTGTCAGCCACCATACCTGGCCCTTTTCTTTTTCTATGACAATCTTGCGTTACCCTTTGCTCTTCAGAATACGTGGTTGGGCGCAGTGGCTCGTGCCTGTAATCCCAGCACCTTGGGAGGCTAAGGCGGATGGATCACCTGAGGTCAGAAGTTCGAGAACAGCCTGACCAATGTGGTGAAACCCCATCTCTACTAAAAATACAAAATTAGCTAGGTATGGTGGTACATGCCTGTAATCCCAGCTACTTAGGAGGCTGAGGCAGGAGAATTGCTTGAACCCGGGAGGTAGAAGTTGCAGTGAGCCAAGATTGTACCATTGTACTTCAGCCTGGGCAACAACAGCAAAACTCTGTCTCAAAAACAAAACAAAACAAATCAAAGCCTCTGCAGCTGTCCTGGCACTTTGAATGTCTTATTTTGTTTCTTAAATATGCTGTGCTTGTTTTCTGCTTAGGGCCTTTGCACTTGCTATGTCTTTTCCTTTTTTTTTTTTTTTTGAGACGGAGTCTCACACTGTTGCCCAGGCTGAAGTGCAGTGATGAGATCTCGGCTCACTGCACCCTCTGCCTCCCAGGTTCAAGGAATTCTCCTGCCTCAGCCTCCCGAGTATCTGAGATTACAGGCACCTGCCACCACGCCCGGCTAATTTTTTGTGTTTTTAGTAGAGATGGGGGTTTCACTATGTTGGCCAGGCTGGTCTGGAACTCCTGACCTTGTGATCTGCCTGCCTTGGCCTCCTAAAGTGCTGGGATTACAGGTGTGAGCCACAGCACCCAGCTTTTTTTTTTCTTTTTTCTTTTTTTTTTTCTGAGACAGAGTCTCGCTCTGTCACTCAGGCTGGAGTGCAGTGGCATGATCTCAGCTCACTGCAACCTCCGCCTCCTGGGTTCAAGCGATTCTCCTGCCTCGGCCTCCTGAGTAGCTGGGACTACAGGCGCCCACCACCAAGCCCAGCTAATTTTTGTATTTTTAGTAGAGATGGGGTTTTGCCATGTTAGTCAGGCTAGTCTCGAACTCCTGGCCTCAGGTGATCTGCCTGCCTCAGCCTCCCAAAGTGTTGAGATTACAGGCGTGAGCCACCACACTCGGCCACTTGCTATGTCCTTTTCATAGAATGCCCTTCCCTCAGATTTTTAGGTGGCCTGCTCAGATCAAATGTCACCTTCTCAGAGAGCCTTTCCCTGGCTACCCAACCTAAAGTAGCTATCCACCACCAGATCACTTCCTATTCTGTTACCCTATTTGATTTTCTAAAAGCATAGCACTTACCTGTGTCTGAAGATATTTTACTTACTTGATTGTTTACCTTAGTAGCTCTCAATGTGTGGTCCTGGGACCAGCAGTATTAGCATCACCTGGGAACTTGTTCTAACTGCGTATTCTCAGGCCCTACTCTAGACCTATTGAATCAGAAATTGTGAGCATGGGATCCAAAGATCTGTATGTAACAAACTCTCCACATGATGTTGATGGAAATTAAAGTTTGGCAACCACTGGCACTTAGTCCATTTTCTTTTTTCTTTTCTTTTCTTTTTTTTTTTTTTTTTGGGACGGAGTCTCACTCGGTCGCCCAGGCTGGAGTGCAGTGGTGCGATCTCTCTCCCTGCAACCTTTGCCTCCTGGGTTCAAGCTATTCTGCTGCCTCAGCCTCCCGAGTAGCTGGGATTACAGGCACACACCACCACGCCCAGCTAATTTTTTTTTTTGGGGGGGACGGAGTCTCACTGTGTCACCCAGGCGGGAGTGCATTGGCACAATCCTAGCTTACTGCAAGCTCCGCCTCCCGGGTTCATGCCATTCTCCTGCCTCAGCCTCCTGAGTAGCTGGAACTACATGGTAGTCACCACCATGCCGGGCTAATTTTTGGTATTTTTAGTAGAGACGGGATTTCACCGTGTTAACCAGGATGGTCTTGATCTCCTGACCTTGTTTGTGATCTGCCCGCCTCAGCTTCCCAAAGTGCTGGGATTACAGGCGTGAGCCACTGTGCCCAGCCTAATTTTTGTATTTTTAGTAGAGACAGGGTTTCACCATATTGGCCATGGCTGGTTTCAATCTCCTGACCTTGTGATCCGCCTGCCTCAGCCTCCCCAAGTGCTAGGATTACAGCCGTGAGCCACTCTTAGTCCATTTTCTGCTGTGACATCAGAATACCACAGACTGGGTAATTTATAAAAAATAGATGTTTATGTGGCTCACAGTTCTAGAGACTGGGAAGTCCAAAAGCATGGCACTGGCATTTGAAGAGGGTCACCCCATGGCAGAAGGCAGAAGGGCAAGTGAACATGTGAAACAGACAGTGCAGAAATTGGGCCAAACTTTTCCTTTTTTTTTTTTTTTTTTTTTTTTT
>NW_026652288.1:25601254-25603576 GCF_009828535.3 Hylobates moloch | reverse complement strand
CTGGAGTGCAGTGGTGCAATCTCGGCTCACTGCAAGCTCCGCCTCCCAGGTCCACGCCATTCTCCTGCCTCAGCCTCTCCAAGTAGCTGGGACTACAGGCGCCCGCCACCACACCCGGCTAATTTTTTTTTTGTATTTTTAGTAGAGACGGGGTTTCACCGTGGTCTCAATCTCCTGACCTCATGATCCGCCCGCCTCAGCCTCCCAAAGTGCTGGGATTACAAGCGTGAGCCACCGTGCCCGGCCTAAACTTTTCCTTTTTATCAAGAGTCCACTCCCATGATAAGTAACCCACTTCCTCAATAATAGCATTAATTCATGCATGAGGGGAGAGCACTCGTGGCCTGATAATCACCTCTGAAAGGCCCTACCTCTTAATATTGTTACAATAATAATTAAGTTTTCAACACATGAACTTTTGGAAGACACATTCAAACCATAGCACTGGTTTACAGTGATTATTTCTTCTCTCTGTCATGGCTGCCCTAGAATGTAAACTCCAAGAAAATTGAAGTCATCTGTCTTGTTCAGTACAGTCCCTCCAACACCACACATAGCAGGCATTCTATAAATTGTTGTATGGTGGAAAATTGAGAGACCGATGCATGACTGAGCAACTGCTCTGGGATCTGTGTCAGACAGTCCAATAAAACTGAGTCCCAGAGACCTGTCTACCACCTTTCCACCATAGTCTGGCTATGTTGCCTAGGATGGAGTACAATGGTTATTGACAGGCACAATCAGAGTGCACTATAGCCTCAAACTTGAACTGGGCTCAAGCAATCCCCCCACCTTAGCCTGTGAAATAGCAGAGACTAGGCCAGGCATGGTGGCTCAGACCAGTAATCCCAGCACTTTGGGAGGCCAAGGTGCGAATTACCTAAGGTCAGGAGTTTGAGACCAGCCTGGCCAACATGGTGAAACCCCGTCTCTAACAAACACACAAACATTTGTCAGGTGTGGTGGCTCACGCCGGTAATCCCAGCTACTCAGGAGGCTGAGGCAGGAGAATCGCTTGAACCCGGGAGGTAGAGGTTGCAGTGAGCCAAGATGGCGCCACTGCACTCCAGCCTGGATGACAGAGCAAGACCCTGCCTCAAAAAAAAAAAAAAAAAAAAAAAATAGCAGAGACCACAGGCATGTGCCACTGGCCTCACCAGAGCTTTTATCTGTATAACAGATTTTCCAGGCAGATAAAACTGAGGAAGGGGTTCTGAGGTAAAAGAAACACTTGAAAACTATGATTTAAACTGTTATTAATTAAAGTTTGGAAACTGCAAGCACATTCCAAGGTCCTCCTCAGAGAACCAGAAGGTTTGTGGATTGTATTCAATTACAGGATAAGGACAATTTTTTTTTTCTTTTAAATTCTGGACAGCTCTTACTACATTAATCCCAGAGTGACTGCTGACTGACAAAGTGGCTTTCTCTTTCTCAGTCTTTCTGCTTTATATCAATCCTGGGATCTTAAAAAAGGAAAAAACAACAACAAAAACACCACCTCTGAACCAATTAATTCTGCCTCCAGTGGCTTCTAAAAGCTTTCAGATTGCAAACGTTGGGTCAACTCCCAGCTCAAATGGGAAAAGTGGAGAGGACATTATCTTTGCAAAAACATTGAATTTTAGAAAAGGATAAATCAACACCAAGAACAATGGAAGAGGCCGTGGGAGCCCCTCCTTAGAAATAATACGCTGGCTTGAAGCAAATAGCGTGGGCCAGGCACCATGCTAGGTACCTGGGGTTCTCAAAGGCCACAAGAATATGGCTCAAGTCTCCAAGGAGCTCACAATCTGGAGAACAGATAAACACGTACACAAATACCCAGCGCAGAGTGCAGAGTGCTAGTGTCGTAGGAATGACTAACTCCTGAGTTTTGCCAGGGAAAGATTCCTGGAGGAGGTGATACTTGAACAGATCTGGAAGGCTGTGTCTTGTCAGTTAGGCATGAAAGGAAGGACAATCTAGGCAGAAGGGATGACAAATTGAAAAGCACAGAGATAGGCCGGGCGCAGTGGCTCACGCCTGTAATCCCAGCACTTTGGGAGGCCGAGGTGGGCGGATCACCTGAGGTTGGGAGTTCGAGACCAGCCTGACTAACATGGAGAAACCTCATCTCTACTAAAAATACAAAATTAGCGGGGCGTGGTGGTGCATGCCTGTAATCCCAGCTTCTCGGGGGGGCTAAGGCAGGAGAATCACTTGAACCTGGGAGGCAGAGGTGAGCCGAGATCGTGCCATTGCACTCCAGCCTGGGCAACAAGAGCAAAACTCTGTCTCAAAAAAAAAAAAAAAAGAAAAGAAAAGCACAGAGATGTAAAA